>NW_016107706.1:2359309-2381119 GCF_001604975.1 Cebus imitator | reverse complement strand
TCCTGCCTCAACCTCCTCAGTAGCTGGGATTACAGGCACATGCCACCATGCCCAGCTAATGTTTTGTATTTTTATTAGAGACGGGGTTTCACCATGTTGACCAGGGTGGTCTCGATCTCTTGACCTCGTGATCCACCCGCCTCGGCCTCCCAAAGTGCTGGGATTACAGGCTTGAGCCACCGCGCCCGGCCAATCTGTAGCTGTTACAGCCCTCGCACACCCAAAGAGAGCTGTGCACAGTTCTGGTCTCTTTGGTTTGCTCTGGAAGGAAACTGGTTTGGGGCAAGTTGGACTCACAGCCAGAGCTTTCTTCTCTCTTTGTGCCTCTCCCTTTATAAAGTACTGTGTTAGAGGAGGACCAGGCACGGCTTAGAGCACCACTGGCCATCCTCTGATTCCAGAAGGGAGCCTGGAAGCTCCGCATCTCAGGAAGTACCTTCCTGACATGTGTCCCCGTCAGGCTGGAGGACTTTGCCCCTGCACACTTACCTGTCCTGTCTGTATGCTTCACAAATGGCACTGCAGACAGCTTTATTGGCTGTGCCATGCTTGCCACTGTCCACAGAGCCCTGGTGGCTGAAAGCCACTCTGATGTCTCCTTCATCCTCAGCCCAGATGGCTGCTGCCCACACTTCAGTTATTTGCAGTTAGTCACGCACACTCTGCAGCCTGGTTCTTCTGCATTTCTGTCCCGGTAGCCAGTGGTGACCCTTTGCCCAAGGAACACGTCCCAGTGACTGTTGTCCCCATGGGCCAGCCAGGCCAGTGGAGCCCCAGGCAAGAGAGCTGAAAGCGGTGGGGTGTCACATGAAGCCTTTCAGATTCATTCTCCATGTACCCTTTCAGCAGAAACCAGCAGCACTTCCAGGTACAGAGAAAGACTTAGAACCAAGCTGACCTGGAAGCCACATGGAGCCCCAGCTGCTCCCAGAGCTTCAGTCGCCCTGAAGCCAGCTACAGCCTCCCCTGGGGAGTCGAGCCCGCGTGGCTCCAGGCCTCCCGAAGGATGTGGAGCGGTGCCAGGCTTGTGGTTTGCCTGGGCCTACAGTCGTGTTTATTTTCCTTTTGACCTCAAGATCTGGCCCCAGACAAGGGAATTTGAGGTTTTACTGTTTTGACCTTAACAAGTTTTCATTTGAAATGTAGGATCTGACTTTTAAAATCACTGTAGGGTCGGGTTTCTTTGGAAGTGTTCTTCTTCCAGTCCGTAAGGCTTTCTTCACTGATCCCCCACCGTGGGGCCCATCCCGTGCCAGACTCCTCGTCTGCCTGCCTGTAACATTGGCAGTTATCATTCTTATTATCCTTAGTCATATCCAAGGTTATTTGTATTTAATTTTTTATATAAATATTTTTAGAGACAGGGTCTCGCTCTGTCACCCAGATGGAAGTACAGTGGAGCAGTCATGGCTCGCTGCAGCCTCAAACTCCTGGGCTCAAGTGATCCTGCCCTGTGGTCCTCGGCGAGGACTGCAGGCACTTGCTACCATGCCAGGTGATTTTTTTTTTAACGTTTTGCAGAGATAGGATGTTACCCAGGCTGGTCTTGACCTCCTAGCCTCAAGTGATCCTCCCACCTCAGCTTCTCAAAGTGATGGGGTCACAGGTCTTAGCCATTGTGCCTAGCCCAAGATGATCATTATTATTTAAGATTGAAAATACGACATATCCTGATACATAGACCCCCAACTTTATAAAACTGTTAAATTGGTAAAAGATTATTTGTATACAGAATTAGTTCCTGCTTAAAGTGAGTTAACTGGAGTAACTCTTTTGAATGAGAGGCTTCCCAAAAGCATTTAAAATGTATTTTAAGAAAAGAACAATAATTGGTGTGTAACTCCCAAGTCACACGTACAGACTGCGGTTCCTGGGTGCCCCAGAAGGCCTTTGTGGTTTCTTTGGCAGAGATGAGCAAAGGGTGCCCTTGGAACTATTTCTACGGAGTCCTCTACCTTCCCGTTTCTTTGAGGGTTTAGCCAAAGCCGGCTTCTGAGTGTGAGCTCCTTGCGTGACAGGCAAGCTGAGGAGATGTGGGTGGGGACACCACATGACACCTTGCCTTTGGAGCCCCTCCTGCCCTGCCCCACAGGTAGAACGTTGAGTGCACTGGTTCTCTGCTGTCTGTTTCCACGACAGAAGCCAGGCTGCCCTTCTGCTCCATGGTCAACCTGTACCAGTGGCCTGAGGTTCTGGCTCCTCCCCAGGCCACAGTTGTGTCAGCGCCCATCTTCTCCCAAATTCATTCTCCATCCTGCTTTGGCGCCGTTTCCGGTTACGTGGATCAGCTTTGAATCTGAACCTGCAGCAAGGCTTCTGCCTGCGTCTGGTGGGGGGCAATTCCCGAGTCTTAGATATGCTCCCCTATACCCCTGCCGCTTTCTCCTTAAGCTTCATTTATAAGCCAGATATTTCCCCCTTCCCCATCTCCCCCTCAGCTACCCTTTTTCAATGTTAAATGGTTTTTACTCCAAAACAGCTTCATTTAAGAGCAAAGAAAGAGTTAAAAGCAACTCCTGTGAAGGGTTTGAGGGTTGTGGTCAGGACTGGAAGATGCTTATGAAATGTAGAATCAGATGCCTTCTGTGGAATGCCAGGCCTAGATTTGCTGTACACAATTAAACAGCTTTATTTATCCTCAACTCTTTGTGAACATGTCAATATCAATATCCAAATAGCTGGCTCTTACTGCTTGGAAACCACAGCACACAGCTTGCATGTGCTGATTACTGGCAAACTCCATCATTTCCCAGCATCCACCATGATCTGCAAGGAATTCTCCAGAGAGACCCTGGAAGTCTATATTTATGTGGATGCCTGGGATGGAGCGGTATCTGGTTCAATGATAAAATCTTTGTCTGGGCTACATGGAATCATAGAATTTCAGTTCTGCCCAGTCCCTCCCAAGGCCCAGCCGTTATTATAGAAAACTCTTAGAGCAAGTTCTGTTGTTTCTTCCACAGGACAGTTCGTCTGTCATCCAGTTCATGTCCCGTGCCAAGGTGAAGGTGGATCCTGCCCTGAGGGTGGTGGAAATAGCTCATGGGAACCCAGAAGAGATGACGGTGAGTCAGCCACCCCAGGACTGCCCCTCTCAGAGGGCAGGGGAAGCTGGGTGACTTGGAAACCTGGTGCTGGAATTTGAGGGTGAAGACAGTCTCAGAGCCAAGACATTGGGTTTGTGGCAGACCCGAGACTGTGCCTGCCTTGGCTTCCAGGCCCCCCGGAGAACTTCTGTGGCTTATTGTTTTGATAGCATCGTCCTTTAGGATGCCATCGTTATGTGAACGTTTCCCGCTATGATTGTCCAAAGGGAAAATGGTCGGGAAGTACCCTCCCTCAACAGGGCTTGGATTTCCACCGTGGAGCCAGGACTATTTATGGCTTTCTTAGACCTTTCCTAAGGCAGACAGCATCTGCCTTATCCATCATGTTACTCCATGGGTAAATCACTGTGTTTTTGGTTTGGTTTGGTTTTTAAGAGACAGGGTCTCACTGTATCACCCAGGCCGGTGTGCAGTGGTGCAGTCATAGCTCCCTGCAGCCTTGAATACCTGGCCTCAAGGGATCCTCTCACCCTGGCCTCCTGAGTAGCTAGGACTACAGGCACGCTACCATGCCTAATTTTTATTTTTATTTTTTGTCAAGATAGGGTCCCATGATATTGCCCAGGCTGGTCAGTCTCAAACTCCTGGCTTCAAGCCATCCCCGCTGAAGTCTCCCAAAACACTGGGATTACAGGCCAACACTTGGTGTTTTTAAAACAAGTTGTTCGAATGACTTAAAGAGGTCACATCCAAATTGTCAAGACCTAGGAACTTCTCTTTCACTCTCTTTTTACCGCCTTACCCCTTCTCCCCATAAAGTGCAGTTAGTGCCCAGGCCTCAGAGGCACAGAAGGATGTGGCAAACCACGAGGCTTAGGTGTGGTGGCGTGGGAGCGGCTGGAGGGGAGATGTGGCCTTGGACCCGTATTGCCTTTGATTGTTTTTCCTGCAGAAGCAGGGGGCTTGGTGGGGGTCCATCCTGTGTTTGACGCCCACACTGAGATCCCAGGGGAGTAGAGGAGGAAACAGCAGCCGATGCACTGCTTTTGCCAGTGAGCTGTGTAACGATGCTACCTTTCTGCATCCCTTCTGTGGAAGTTACCTTCTCTCAAGGGAGACTTACCCTCTCTTAGCAGAGTCAGTGTTGCTGTGACACATTTACAAGGTGTTAAATTCGTAATGCTTATGTACTTAGAAATGATTGTTGACTTACTCTGTGATAACACTAGAGACACCACATGTCGAAATGCCAGAATGGGGATCAAACCAAAGACCACTCTTACAAGACCCTGGTTGGGAAGGGTTCATATAGAAAATAAAAGCTGGGCCAAGGCGGGCAGATCACCTGAGATCAGGAGTTCAAGACCAGCCTGGCCAACATGGCAAAACCCTGTCTCTACTAAAAAACACAAAAATTAGCCAGGCGTGTTGACAGGCTTCTATAATCCCTGCTACTGAGGAAGCTGAGGCAGGAGAATCGCTTGAACCCAGGAGGCAGAAGTTGCAGTGAGTCAAGATGGTGCCACTGCACTCCAGCCTGGGCAACAGAGCGAGACTCCATCTCAAATAATAATACTAACAACAACAGCAATAATGCTTAGGGACCTCAATAACACTCCAGTCCTGCCCCTGCTTTTGGTGAGTAAGAGATGAGAACATCAGTGAGTCTGGGGTGAATATGAATTCCTGAATGAGTGAGAGGCTGGGCATTCCTGACTCAGTAAAGGGAACAAGTGTCCCATGCAGACTGTTACACTCTACCCACAAGAGAAGTTGTCCAAGCGCTATTTTTGGGCGTCTGTTTGTTGGGGACAGGGTCTTACTTTGTCACCCAGGCTGGAGTGCGGTGGTGCAATCATGGGTCACTGCAGCCTCCTCCTGTCAGGCTCAGGCCAGGCACTAATTTTAATAAGATAGAAACCAAATGGAGTGATGCTGGGTCATTTACTACTTAGGGTCAGTTTTTCTGGCAGGTCAAATATTTGAAGTTGGCATTTCCCTTTTCTTCCTTGCCTTCTGGCCATTTACCTGCTAATTCAGACCTCCACCTGAGAAGTGAAAGAGAAAAATGGTTCCCTGCTCATTGTCATAGTTCTGGTTAAAAAGTTTTATAGAATGAAATTCATGCCCACCATGAGAGGTTTAGAATGTTCTGGTAAACCAGAGTGTTAACAGGTAGAAGCTAATGGGAATAACAGGTTTTCTACATGTGGAATCCGTTGTGTAGACGAAAATAAAAAAAATCACTAGGCGTCTTGCCTTCCGTTATAGGACTAAGCTGTGGGATCCAGGAAAACATTGCCTAACATCTTGTTGTTGGATTCTGAGTCATCTGCACTCCCCAGAATACCACTTACATTAATTACTGGTCCATTTTGAGCACTATGGTGATATTTTCATTATCAAGAGTTTTTTGGAAGAGGCTGAGTTTTTTTTTTAGCATTCCCAAGAAAAAAGTTAACACACATGGGACTCCCACAGCGCCCCTTCCCCCTCCTTTCCATGACTTTGCCTTTTCAGTCCGTGAGCCACGATGAAGTTCTACAATCTGTTGTTCTCACGTTTCTTGGCAGACAGAAAAAAGAAGTCTTTTCTGAGTAGGAAGGTTTGCCTTTTTAGAACAAACACGTTCTTTCCTGCGTGATTCTTCTGAATGCCTGGCCCTCTGTCAACCATCAGTCTGAAGGGGAATTTCCATAGAGACTTGCCACCAAATTTAAGTCAGGCAAAATTTCAGAGGATTTTAGATTAGGCACCAAATGGTTACGGCCTTGGAAGGAACAGGAAATGTGCTTGCATTTGGTATCAAGCAAGGTGTGGGCGGGAGGGAAACAATCAGATTTTTAACCAGGTAACATGAGCATGGTGGTAAATGTATCTAATTGAGAAATCAAACAATTTTCCTGTGATTCTTTTTTTTTAAACAGGAGATTTTATTTTATTTTATTTTTTGAGACGGAGTCTCGCTCTGTTACTCAGCCTGGAGTGCAATGGCACGATCTCAGCTCACTACAACCTCTGCCCACCCGGGTTCAAGTGATTCTCCTGCCTCAGCCTCCTGAGCAGCTGGGATTACAGTCATGCGCCACCACACCCGGATAATTTTTGTATTTTTAGTAGAGATGGGGTTTCACCATGTTGGTCAGGCTGGCCCTGAACTCCTGACCTTGTGATCTGCCCTCCTTGGCCTCCCAAAATGCTGGGATTACAGGCATGAGCCACCGTGCCCGGCCTACAGGAGTTTTAAAATGCATTTTATATTGAGTATTTTATGTTTTCTTAAAACAATTATTTTATTGCACTAAAAATAAACTAGCTAGTTTGTTTATATAACAAATCTATATTCAAAGCCATGCTTACAAATTTTCACTAGTCCGTTTTTCTGTTCTCAGCACTATTACAAATGCTTCATTTCACCATCATGTTGAATTCTTCAGCATCTTCTATATCATTTCCAGGGACATCTCTGGGAAGTAGTGTTGCATATCTTCCCTCAGAAGCACACTGATAGCCCCAGTATACCCACAGTTCACACACCTTTTCCCTTCTCTGAGGTGTGCCACTTTTTGGCACAACAGAAAAAACACGCTACTGGGATTTGAAAAACTAAATTCTGGGCCTGAGTAGGTCATAAACTACAGAACCTTAGGTCTTACATTCTCCCCAGGTGCTTGCTTCTCCACTGCAAAACGTAATTCCTATTCGCTTGGTCCTTTGTAGTCCTTTACTATTTCATTTGTCTTCATGATAACTCTTAAATTTAAGTAAGGTAGCATCATGCTCATTTTATGGAAGAAATTCAATCTCAAAGAGGACACAGTCTCCCGGAGATCTCACAAGTAGTAATGTATTAGGCAGAGCTAAACTCACACACTCTCAAGATCCTTGTGCCGGTACATGCCGTGCTAATAAGTTTGCTAAAATGGATGAAGCGGCAATGTCTCAGATCCCTTCCAGTGATCCTGTTCTCTGCTTCTACTTATTATTTTTCCTTTCTTCTCCCAACTAGCGTTAACATCCAAAAGTATATATAATCACCGAATATCATTTACCATGATTTTTTAATTTAATTACTCTTTTAATTTTTCTATTTCCGTGTAAAATCCAGAGAAATGCTACTTTTTCAAAAGTTTCTACAGCTCCCTGCCTCTCTGAAAGCTGTGGGACTTAACTAATTGTTTGTTAAAGCAGCAATTCCCAACATTTTATAAATACCACGAATTACTTTTTATAACAGTAAAGACAATTATTCCATACTTAAAACCAATTCAAAATAAAATAAATCCTCAATACTTCTTATTCCCTGGAGTAAGAATTGTAATTAGATTCTATTGATTTGTTATTTTCTCCTGTGGGAAACACTGTTACTCTACCTTGCTATCAGGTTTCTTTCCCTAACAAGAAAACGTCAGTCTTCAGAGCCAGGAAGGCTTTTACTTTCACTATCACATATGAAGAATGAACTAAACACCAAACTTAGAAAGTAAAACTTAAATGAGGGATTCGGGACATTTCCCAAAGGGTCATATGACCAATTTAAAAGTTGGTATGATGTGGCTAAAATAACAAATTAACTCCTACTTATAATAAAGGTACAGATGTGCTGATGAGTCATGCTGACATGTACACATGAAATATACCTAAAGCAATTTAAAGGAAAACAAAATACATTCTATGGCAGTCTTGAAAAGTCAGGGAGCTCAATAAATATTAAGAGTATGCTCTCACAATCAGCATTAAACACAGTGTAATTAACATAATTTAATGCGAAAAAAAAGAAAATATACAGGATGAGGGATGAGGAGTACACATAGGAAATTGTTGGGGTTTTCTTCATTTTTACTGTCTTGCTTTCTTGTCCAGGAGGGAAGATTTTTGACTTCAAAAGTAACAAAATATTTAAGAAAGCAATTGAGATCTTTCTGTTCTAAATGATATTCTTGTGCTATTTTCTCAGCAGTCCATGTTTCTGGATAAAGTTTTTGATTATTGAGAAGTGTCAATGCTTCTATAATGAAAATTTTGCCTTTGGGAATGCTCTCAATATCTATCCCATTGAAGTGACGACCTTTCGGCAATGTGAATTCCTTTGGCTTTTGGTGTGTTTCAGCAGCTTCCACCTGTGTGGAAGACACAGGGTCTTTGGCATCAGCATACACATCTTTTAGAAATGACAGCAGCTTGTTACCTTTACGAGCAAGCTCTCCCTTAATTTTTGGGTAGAGACTAATCTGCTCTCGTAGGAGGCTGGAGGTAGAGAGGTACCTGGGAGCGGGAGAGGGCTTCATCTTGCTGATTTCCCATTCCCGCCCGCTTCTCTAGGTTGAAATTCCTGACCCCATAAGTCATCATAGCCCCCATCTCCTCATAACATGATGCCCTCGGGTTCGTGCCGCATGTGGGAACATGGGCGCAGGAAACCTCCAGGGTGCCCGGAGCATACGCACATATCCTGTGATTCTTTATATCTTTTATTTTTCTGCCATGGTACAAGTTATGCTTTACAGAGCATTTGGGTGAATAACTAGAAATATGTGATAGATTCTTGTGGCTCTGCCTGGTTCACTAATGACCCTTCTCAGGGAGTCTAGGGCCAGCCACATCAGCCAGACCTAGCTCTGTACAGACCCAAACCTGAGAATGCCAGGGGAGGCCTGTGTGACTGCAGAGTCAAAGTGCTGGTTGTGAGGTGCCCATTACGTGCTGAATTTCATATTCAACCCAGCTCCACTTACCTTTCAGGGAGTGAGCAGGGGATGAGAGGGGAAAGGTCAACACATGTTGTTTGAAGCCCACAGAAACCATAAAGATGAAGAACAGGATAAATGTAGCTAATCATGCCCTGGAAAGCTGGCCGAGGAAAGAAAAGGAATTTATCTCCAGGAAGGCCTTCAGAAAGAAAGCGAGTAGGCTCCGGAGAGGTTCATCTCTCTTCATGCAGCCTAAAAAGGTATCAGATGACGCTGAGGGCTGAAGGTGCTTTCCCTGATCCCTGAATTGGTTACTGAGGCCCACAGAAGACGAAAGGTCCCCATCTTTTAAGGAGAGCTGCCAACTCCTGAGGCCAGAAACTCCCCCAAGGCAAATCAAGACTTTATGGAATCAGCTGTTACTGCAGGACATCCCCTTAAACTCCCGTCTGTCTGTATGAGACACGTACATGAGTTCTTGCTATTTTCTTGATATTTTCAAATAGCAGAATACATGTTAAACACATAAGTCCACAGATGAGTCGGTAAGCTGCTGCGATGTGGAGCATCCGCCAGACTAAGGTCTTCAGTGCCAGCCAGAAAGACTAGCTCTGTCTCGCTTTAGCAGAATCAGAATGGACTCAAAGGCTATCCAGTGGTACTGCTCAGAATTGCGCTGGAAGGCTAGAGAACCAGACCAAAAATCAGAGGGATCCAGAAACCTGTGGGCTACAGGCTAGGTCCAGGCACAGGAAGTCTGGCATGGCGACCTGGACACTGGACACAGCTGTCCCTGGCTCCTCCACCTTGTGCTCTGGAGTCAGGCAGAACCCTTTCTACTTCTAGAGTTGCTGAGAAGGTTCAACGATACCAGCATGGAGCTCCTAGAAGAAGGGCAGGTGCACAGCTGCTGCTCAGGGCGGCACAGCACCTTGCAGTCCTGCCAACACACGACTTCACAGCACTCCCAGCACTGCCCCACCAAAGATGCAAGCCTGGCATCTCAACCAGAGAGGCATCTTTCAGCATGGCAAACAAGATTACTCCAAAAACCTGCCACTTACCATTCCTTTGGTGTACTGCTTCTAGAGGCAAAGTTTACCACTTTTACTGTCGTGAAATAGACTGTGACTCGTTATTTATCATTTATGTGACCAATTTCAGTTACAGTCATGTTCCATATGGCGATAGAGTCTTTCCCCCTTGAACCTCACACTATGCTGAGATGTAGGATGAAGAGGGTTGTTGAAGGTCATCACCACCCTCATCCTGTGCTGTCCACAATGGTTGGTGGGCAGTTCTTTCTTCTCACCCACCTCCCCACATGTGAGAATTAAGCTCTGACCATCAAGAACTGAGAAAACTTTTGGTATAGTTTGCCAAACACACGAGGCATATTTTCTAATGGTCATCATTAGAAAATGATGGGGAGCAGGGCTCTCACACTCCTGTACCTGCCGGTCATTGGTTGGGGCTGCCCCAGAGGTAGTAACCCCAAGTACTTGTTTAATGAGCATTTATTGAGGGCTTGCTAAGAGCCAGGCACTGTGCTAGGCACTGGGGACTCGCTGGTGAACAAAGGAGACATGATCCCCGCCCTCCCAGGGCAGCTGTCAGCAAGGACACAAACTAAGATTCTATTTCCAGTTGAGCTTGGTCCCCAGGGAGTAGCCTGCTTTAGATTGGGGGCTGAGGAATGTTTCTCCAAGGAGGCTGAGACTGGTAGGTGAGAAGGAATTTGCTTAGTAAGCATGAGGAAGAGTGTCCCAGTTGGGGAGGAGAGCTGTATGGAGCCCCAAACAGCTTAGCCTCTTCAAGGCACTGAAAGCCCAGGCAGCAGGAAGCTGGTGAGCAGGGAAGAGAACTACGGTGGACATAGACAGAGTCCACACCAGGTAACACACTGGGCGGTTACAGAGGAAACCCATTGAAAGCTTCTGCTTGGAGCGGGGAATGGCATGATCCAATGTATGCTCTTTAAAAATCATAGGCCACTGTGTGGATGGGGGATTGTAGGGGCAATGGTGGAAATAAGGAGCTGATTAGAAGGCTGTGACCGTCACCTGGCAAGAGGTCAGGGTGCCGGAGGAGGTAGATCAAGTGGCTAGTAGGTCTGTGTCAGTGAAGGCGCGGTGACTGGTGGCAGTCACACGTAAGGAATGCTTACCCTGCAGGGCTGGGAGGGGTCCAATGTCATCTCGGTGCAAAGCCCCTTGCACGGCACATCCACAGGGGCACTCCGTTAATAGTGGCTGTCATTGCGTAAAGAGATGGCCAAGGAGAAGATGAAGCACATGAAAAATGAGCCACCTTCTCCTCAGATCCTCGAGTCCTGGTCAGTTTCCTCTAAATCCAAGTTTCTAGTCATCGTGATCACCATCATCACCATCATCATCATTATTTTTAGGCAACAGAACCCATTTCTACTTTGAAATATGGTTTGGTTGACTCAGGGGTGAAGTTCCTGGAACTCCCTCTTGGCAGCTTCAAGCCACCATTTTCCCTTGATGGCTTCCGTAGTACCTCACTGGACCCCTGGGCTCTAAAGAAGCCACTGCTATGGAAAGTGGTATTTTCAGGTTTCCCAGTTCATCAGAGGCTTTCACTAGACGCTAGTTATGCCCCCAGTAAGTATGAACAAGATGAAATTTTTACCCTTAAGCCTTCCACAGCCCCAAACAAGTCAAAACACCCACGCACACAGACACGTGCACACACGCAAACACACACACACATACACGCACGCACACATGCATACACACATGCACACACACACCCCTGCAGCACTGTATGTGTATGTGCCCAATGTGTCTTTAAGGAATTTCCTACGTGTACAAAGAAGATCAGGCATTCAAGATGAAGTCGGATGGTGTGTCGAGCTGGATTCTCAAGAGGCAAACCCTGAGATGAGGGCATCATGTAAGGAGTTTATTTAGGGAGGTGTTCCCAGTGGGACCCGGAAAGAAACGGGACAGGATAGGAAAGAGGAGAAGGGAAGCAAGGGCGAGATTTCAGGGACCATCTTAGCCTCACCCTGATCCTGTGTGAACTCTGGAGCACAAATAACACCTCGGAGTTGGTCCTGCCTGGAAGCAGGCGAGCTGGGCTGTCACACTCCTGTACCTGCCAGTCATTGGTTGAGGCTGCCTCAGAGGTAGGAAACCCAAGGCACTTTACCCTTTAAAAGTGAGGCAGGCCTCTAGAAGTGAAGGCATGCCAAACCTGGGGACTGGGCAGGCCGAAGCAAGAGAGGGGACCCAAGGGCATCTGGGCAGAGAACCGAGTCTTGGCCACAGACAGAAGTGTTATCTACTCCAAGCTTGGGTGCTTCTCTCAGCACGCGTGTCCATGTCCCATTAAGATGAATGACCTCGCGTGAGGTGTGCTTGAATCTGCTCACTTCCTGTGAGGTGCTGGGCATGTGCTATGGTGACCTCCTGTCACTGTGGCATCACCCGTGGAACTACACACTATGACTTCCGTTTTCAATTGAGGAAATGGAGGCTCCAGGAGTGAATGAGCCTGCCAGATGCCCCGCAGCTGGTCGGTGGAAGAGCCAAGTCTGCCCGCAGTTCTGCCTGTTGGCGAGGCCTGAGTCTGCCTTGACCCTTTGCCCTCTGGCCTGTGCTGTCCTGTAGCCCGGAGCCCACACACAGAGCAGGTGGGAGGAATCGCAGTCCTGGGTGGTAGACAGCTGACCCTCTGTCTTAGGAGTGACCCTTGGCTCGGATGGCCTCAGAAGCACATCATGTGCAGACTTACTTGGTGGTCAGTTGGCTTTGGAACTCTTGCATTGTGTCCTGGTCCTTAACCAGATGCACAGATGTTCAGTCAAAGGAATAAGGGCTCCTCAGGACACTCTATCACTGGAGGTAAATGAGCTCCATTTCCTCCCTTTCTAAGGAGCTATGTAAGGATTATGGGAAGTAGTAGATAGAACACCTCTCAGCACATGGTAGGTACTCTACAAATGTGATCCATTACCAATAACAGGAATTAGCAGAGCCCAGCTCATTCCTCTGCAAATTCTAACAGAGCAGGAAATTTCGGAAATGTGACACCTGGCAGGCACGGAGCACGTTTGACTTGTTCATCACAGCACAGACTTACAGTGCCAATCTTGCCAAATGCACAGCTGGTTTTCTGTTCATTTATGTCATCTCCATAAATCTCTCTGTGCCCCTGAACTGGCTTGCTTTCTGAGGCTGAGTTCTGACAGCCATCTGAGGCATGGTTCTGCTGAAAACATTTCTTCCAGCTTCAACTGCCCTGTCTTCCTCCTCCCTCCGCCCACCTCCACTGGCTATTAGATGGAATCAGAAGCAGGTGGAAATGTCATGTCACTATCCCAAATGTTCTCTTTCCACTTCTTCTTGTATGTAAATCCCTTCCTTCTGCTGAGACAAGTGTGTGACCTTGACTGCAGAGAGCATCTTGCCCTTGTCGCCGGCCTTCTGCTGGCCGAGGTGTGGAGTTGAACCTCCTCTTGGGTGGTATTAAGCTGTCGCCCCGCCGCTAGAAGCTGTCCACCCAGCAGAGGCCTGGGCGAGATGTACCTCCATTGTGGTCATATTCCCAGGCCTTGTGGAGACCATGGGCATTGCCAGCTGTTACATTAGGCGTATTTGCATTGGTTAGAACATAAACGTTTTTCCAGAAACACAGAAGTAAATCAAATAGTGTGGTTTGGGTTCACCCCCTGCCTCAGACTGGAAGCTGGCCTCTGGCCACTCCCTGACACCAGCTTGCCAACCTCAGGTGCATTAAACTCTGCAGCAGTAGGCAGGGTGCCAGTGTCTGGACCTGCGTCAAAGGCCTGTTTGCCCTCCTCGAAGGCCCCCTTGAGACAGATCCTCACGCTCCTCATTTTCATCTGTTTTGCTGGTCAGCATCCAGTGCATGAGCCCTCCAGCCAGGGTCCACAGCAGGCCATCAGCCATCCCTTCACTGGCCAGAGCGCCTGCCTTCCCCAGCTCAGCCTGCTACCACCTCCACAGCCACTTCCTCAAAACCAGCAGACTTCCCTCCTTAGTCAATTTCCTTCTTTCACGCCACCTCCTTTCTTACTGAAAGCATGGATCTAGCCTGGTGAAACCGTTTCCCCTGCAGCCCTCTCACTGGGGCTGTTTTTCCCTTATACAACCACGTGCAGTTATGTCTTCCAGTCTAGATTCATTTTGCAGCATACTTTGCAAAATGCAAATCACATCACTCCCCGGCTCCAAACCCCTCAGCAGCCTCTCATTCCTCTTATGGTAAAGCATGGAGATCTTACTGCGGCCTCCATCTCCTGCTTTCCAGCACATCGTGAACATCTTCCTGTGGCTGCTTGTTCATTCTGTTTGCTCCAGTCCACTGGCTGATGGCAGTTGCCAAGTTCATGCCAAAGCGTTCATTTCTGCCTGTCCTTTCACCTTCAGGTCAGGTAGCTCCTCAGGGAACTCTGTTCACTCCCATGCCTCTATACGAGGATCTTTTATCCTCATGAGCCTCTCCTTGTAGCACTTGCCACAGTTTTAATTTAGCATTTATTTGCCTAATTGGCTGGTAGTCTCTGGAACCTGGAAGTTCTATGAGTGTAAACACTGTCTGTTTTATTCATCAATGAATTTCCACAATGTCTAGCACATAGGAGACACTACAGACACATTTGTTGGATGGATGGATGGACGAACGGACGAACGGACGGACGGACGGACGGATGGACTGAATGGATGGACAGATTGATTGACAGATGGATAGGTGGGTGGATGGGCAGATGGATGGATGGATGGCCAAGACTCCCCCAAAAGATTTAACATTTGCTAATATATTTTTGAAGGAGAAAGAAAATCACATTCAGAGACTCCAGCTTCAAATCCCACCATCTCTTTTGTTGCAGACTGAGTCATGCTCATAATTCATCTGATTTTTTAGCAGAAAGGATGTTGAATGTATTCCTTTGTATATTCATTAATCATATAATGAAACACTGCCTTGGTTCAGGTGATAGGAATGCACGCATTCATGTCCTTATTGTATACGAATTCAGTTTACTGGAGTCTATAGACAGGAAGATTCATCATTACCTTAGAGAACGAGAAGGACCTAGAACTGCAACTGTGAAGTATACAGCTGTGGTTTTAAAACTCTGTTGTGTTGGAGCCGTGGGTTCCCTTGAGTTGGTTCAGGGGCTGCTGAGGCCAGGGTAGGAAGAAACAGGGCTTAGAAAGAGAGGCTGGGCCAGCTACAGTGGCTCACACATGTAATCCCAAAATGCTGGGAGGCTGAGGCAGGCAGATAACTTCAGCGCAGAAGTTCGAGACCAGCCTGGGCAACCTGGCAAAATCATGTCTCTACAATAATAATAATTATTATTATTATTAGTTGGGTATGGTGTGTGTGCCTGTAGTCCCAGCTTCTTGGGTGGCTGAGGTGGGAGAATCACTTGAGCCCAGAAGGTTTAGTCTATAGTAAGCCAAGATTGTGCCACTTCACTCCAGTCTAAGAACAGAGTGAGACCCTGTCTCCAAAAAATAAAAACAAATGGGGGCTGAGTAGGCTGGATTCTAGCTGCCCACCTGAGTAGCATTTATACATTGGGATGCCACAGTACGTTGAAAATTACTATGTTTCCAAGATCTCAGAGAGTGATTAATTCTGCTGAAGACAGGGGAGTAAGGCAGGCTTCTTGGGAAAGGAGATATTGGAGCAGAGTCTCTCCTTCAAAAAAAAATTGGTTTTACTTGCCTTTAAAATGCTCAGTTAAAAAAATAATAAAAAGTAGAAAAGAAATAACATTCTTAATATTAAAACACACCTATTTAAAGAGTTCCTACTATATTTCTGCAAAGCTGAAATCTTCTATATATTAGATAATCTTCTGATTATTTATTTTATTTTTTTATTTTTTTGAGACAGAGTCTTGCTCTGTCGCTCAGGCTGGAGTGCAGTGGCGCGATCCCAGCTCGCTGCAGACTTTACCTCCTAGATTCAAGTGATTCTCTGCCTCAGCCTCCCAAAATGTTGGGATTACAAGCATGCACCACCACACCGGGCTAATTTTTGTATGAGATGGGGTTTTGCCATGTTGGTCAGGCTGGCGTGAACTCCTGGCCTCAAGTGATCCACCTGCCTCATCCTCCCAAAGTGGTGGGATCACAGGCATGAGCCACCTCACCCAGCCTATTTTATTTAGACAGGATCTTGCTTTGTCACCCAGGCTGGAGTGCAGTGGCACAGTCACGGCTCACTGCAGCCTTGATATCCTCTGTTCATATGATCCTCCAGCCTCAGCCTCCCAAGTAGCTGGAATGACAGGTGCATGCCACCATGCCCAGCTAATTTCTGTGTTTTTGTAGAGACAAGGTCTTGCTGTGTTACCCAGACTGGTCTTGGACTCCTAGGCTCAAGCAACCCTCCCACCTTGGCCTCCCAAAGTGCTGGGATTATAAGCGTGAGCCAGCATCTTCTGATTTTTTAACTTAGCATAATAAACTTATCATTTTCCTCACATTATTACTATGTTTTCAAAAGCATCTATAATTTGGAAATGAGGCAAAAGGATGATTACATTTCCTTTCAGTGTCAGACTGGAGCCTGCCCTCGCCCTTTCTACTCAAAGTGTGGTCCATGGACCAGATTATTTGCAATCTAGGCTCTCAGGCCCCACTCTAGACTCTAATTCAGAATCTGCCTTTTAACAGAGTTCCTCATGTGATTCTTACACACAGTAAAATTTGAGAAGCACCGATCTGCAGGCCTGCCTAACCCTCCAGGGCCCAAATTCTGTGAAGTTACATATTAACTTATGGAAGGCTGATAAGTTATCAATGACTATTGCCAGTAAAGATAAAAATGATTTCTGTTTGACTGAAAATATAATCCCAAAGGTTAGAATTTATCACCTTGTAGGGTTAGAGTTTATCACCTTGTAGGGTATTAGCCAGGTTTGTATTTGATATAGCAATCTGATTTCAGTAATTATTTTTCCTGTGACTACACATTTTTTTCTGGTCTTTTTAAAACTAGCTTTACCACCCTGCTGGCTTCCTCAATAATAAATTAATCTTTGCCATATATTCACTGTATATTTATATAAGAATTATGTTTTTAACTTTTTGAAAATTATGCTTTGACAGCCAGCTTTACTGTCATCATTGTTGATAATTCTATGATATCCTATTTTGTGATTGACCATAGTTTACTTATCTACTGCCCGTAGGTTAGACACTTAGGATATTGCTAATTCAGCACCAAAATAAATAATTCTGCAGTGAACATTTTTGAGCATCAAACTTTTTCTGTATTTTATATTTCTTTCCTTTGAGTAAGTTTTCAGGTACAGAATGAATGGATCAAAGGGTATGAACATTGTTATTTTTTTCTTTCTTTTTTTTTTTTTTTTTTTTTTTTTTTCTTTTTTTTTTTTTTTTTTTTTTTTTTTTTTTTTTTTCTTGAGACAGTCTTGCTCTATCACCCAAGCTGGAGTGCAGTGTCACCATCTTGGTTCACGGCAACCTCTGCCTCCTGGGTTCAAGTGGTTCTCCTGTCTCAGCCTCCCAAGTAGCTGGGACTACAGACGTGCGCCATCACGCCTGGCTGATTTTTGTACTTTTAGTAGAGATGGGGTTTCACCATGTTGGCCAGGCTGATCAAGTATGAACGTTTTTAGATGAACAGTAATGAGTTTGTCAGATGGACAAGGATGGAAGGGCATTCCAGGAGGCAAGAGCGGCCTGCAGAGAGGCTGGGGACCACTGGTCTCACAGGCAAGGGACCTCTAACTGGCTAGAATGTAAATCTGTGTCCTGGAAGCAGCTGGAAAGGTAGGAAGGAGATGAGAATGTGAAGGGCCTGGTGTCCTGATTTAGATGCTCAGCCTAAAGGAAAGCCACGGACCCTGTAAACCAAGAAGTGACATGGTGAGACCTGTGCTTTGGGAAGACAACTCTAACAGCAGGGAGGCCTCCCCAAGCCTCCTGCAATAGAGCTAGTGAGAGAAGACGAGATGTGAGCCAGGAAGTACCTGGGATGGAGAGAAGAGGATGGAGAGAAAAGATGTTTAGAAAGGTGTAGCGCTTAATCAGGATCACCCGGCTCATTGGTGGTGGAGACGGGACCTGATCATTGGTGCTTCTTGACCCTCCATGTCATCCAGGCTACTGTTCCTTCCTTGGGGTTTTGTTTTTTAATCTAAGATATGACTTGTTAGAGCTGCAGGATGCTCAGATCATCACTCAGATGAGTTTATGGGAGCTGCGATGTGAGAGAGCAGGCTGAGGCTCTGCCAGAGCACGGAGCAAGCATCCAAGGGGATGAGCAGCTTGCCTCAAAGTAAGACGAGATAAAGCCCACATTCCGGGGAAGTGACAGGGCATTCTTGTGGAACTTGCCAGACTAAACTGTAGCTGCTACTTTAACCTCTGTGTCCACAAAACCAGACCTCCAACATGGCTTTGCTGGTATACAGATTTCAGTGTCCCTAACAAGCCATCTGGGTTAGCACAGGGGGCTGGGCTTTGCAGCTAACCCCACTGAGCTCAGTGTCTCAGTCTGATTCGCAGTCAGCAATAAGGTTTAGCAGACTTTTCTCACACCCAGGTGCTTTCACAGAACTGCCACATTTTCCCTATCATACCCCCATTTCACAGAAGAAGAGAAAGTAGTATCGTGGTTGCCTACGGCTGCTCCAGGACCAGGATTAACACCAGCACTCCTCCCTCCCCAACTTTCCTAACGGCTCCTCACAGTTCATCTGTACAAGACACCACGAGAGATTCCAAATGCAAGAGGCGATTTGGTCCACAGCAAAACCCAAAGACATGAATCTGACTGCCTTAAAAAGGGGAACTGCTCATCTGAACTAGATAGAAAATAGTGGATTTAGGATGACAGACGTCAGAGTCCACTTTTGTCCCACCACCTCCCACCTATCAGTGTTTTTCCTTGAGGATTGCCTGTTGTCTGAAAATTGCTCTTTTTAATAGCCCGAAGCTGGAAACAACCTCCATGCCCATCAATAGCAATATCAATTCATGCCCAGTTGATAGCATGAATAAGTAGTGGTGTGTCCACACAGGGGAATACTATACAGCAGTGACAGTGGACATGCCACAGCCTGGCACAGTTTCCCAAACATAACGGTGAGAGAAAGAAACCGGGTACACACCTGTAATCCCAGCACTTTGGGAGGCCGAAGCGGGTGGATCACCTGAGGTCAGGAGTTCAAGACCAGCCTGGCCAACATGTTGAAACCCTATCTCTACTAAAAATACAAAAATCAGCTGAGTGTGGTGGGACACCCCTGTAATCCCAGCTACTTGGGAAGCTGAGACAAGAGAATTGCTTGAACCCAGGAGGCAGAGTTTGCAGTGAGTTGAGATATTTGCCACTGCACTCCAACCTGGGCAACAGAGCAAGACTCTGTCAAAAAAAAAAAAAAAAAAAAAAAAAAAAGAAAAAAAAAAAAAAAAAAAAAAAAAAAAAAGGTACAGTAGTTCATACAGTGTCATTCCATTTGTATTGAGGACCAAAAAAAGCAGGTGATGCTAATCTAAGCTGTTAGACATCCTTGGTGGGGGTGGGGAATGGAAGGAAAGGGGAAGGGAGCTTCTAGAGAGCTGGTCACCTTCCGTTTCTTGATCTAGGCTGCTAGTTACACACATGCATTTAGCATTTGGTATGTGAAAATTCAGCGAGCTGTACACTTAGGATACTTTATGTATATTCAACTTCAATAAGTAATTTTTAAAAAGTAAAAAGAGGCCAGGCACGGTGGCTCATGCCTGTAATCCCAGCACTTTAGGAGGCCAAGGGGGGCAGATCACGAAGTCAAGAGATCGAGACCATCCTGACCAACATGGTGAAACCTTGTCTTTACTAAAAAGTAAAAAAAATTAGCTGGGCGTGGTGGTGTGTGCCTGTAGTCCCAGCTACTTGGGAGGCTGAGGCGGAAGAATCACTTGAACCAGGAGGCCGAGGTTGCAGTGAGCGGGAATCGTGCCACTGCACTCCAGCCTGGTGTCAAAGTGAGACTCTGTCTCAAAAAAAAAAAGCAAAAAGAGCTGGGAGTGGTGACTCACGCCTGTAATCCCAGCACTCTGGGAGGCTGAGACAGGAGAGTCTCTTGAACCCGGGAAGCATAGGTTGCAGTGAGCTGAGATTGCGCCATTGCAGTTCAGCCTGGGCGACAGAACAAGACTCTGTCTCAAAAACAAACAAACAAAAAAGGAAACGTTTTCACTATTGCGCTGTCTCCTAGGTGGTCTTCGAGGCCCTGCACAGTCTGGAGCCCCGTGGCTACGTCGTGGGGTGGATCATCGCCATCAGCTTGTTGGTGGGAATCCTCATCTTCCTGCTGCTGGCCGTGCTGCTCTGGAAGGTGAGTCCGGCGGTTGCAGGTCCCCCTGGAGTCCCCACCCATGGATACCCAGCTCTCCCACTTCTCCAGGGAAGAAGAATTATCCTGTTAGAGCTTCCTTCATGGCATGGCTATAGCGAAGGACAGTGACCCTTCAGGCAGGGAGTGGAATCCTGGCTCCCCTTGAGGCCATTCACAACTGAGGATTTGGACCACTTCAGAGAGAGGGCCAAAGTCTCCGTTCTCTCTTCTCCTACCTTTCCTTAGAGTCCTCCTGTAGGATGGTGAGAACCTAACTCCGTAACAGAAGCCTGAGGAGGAACTCCCAAGAGGGGATGATTTACCATTTGCTTGAAGAAAGATCAGAGGGGAACGATAGAGCAATTCTTCCTTCTTTTCTTCTGTGCAATATGAGGACGATTTCTGCCCAGAAACCCTGAGTAACTGAGATGGGCTACAGTCCAGAGTAGCTCCATCATAACTTCTCCAGACCTCATGCTGGTTTATTTGGAGGTGGCCCAGGGCGTAGACCTGCCCTGCCTCAAGCATCACTCGCTCAAGGAGTAAAACTGTCCTCATCCCCATGTCGAGGATGGCGTTTTTGCCACACTCTCTCTTAGAGACCCGGAGTCCTTTTCCTTCAGATCCTCTCTGTCCATCAGTGACGTGTCAGAGACTTAGACTGAGAACATCTGTCTCTCCCTTGTCTCCACTGTGTCCCCAGCTCTAAAATAGCACCAGGGACCATAACTGTGACCTCCTGACACCAAAGTCCATACTTCACTAGAATTCCAAGCTTGGGATGTAGCTGGAAACAGCCTCGTAGAGTATTAGAGATGGATATTTTAAAATAATTTCTTTGGGATTACAAAATAGTATGTATTTATTGACCAAACATGATAACATACCAATTACCAAAAAAAGTTGCAGAACACCAGGAGTTCATGTCCCAGAAATTTCTGTGGTGAGCATAGCATGGTCGCTCTTTGACCTTTTTCTCTGCATATATAGATAGAGACCAGGAGTTCTCATAGCATCGACTTATTTTTGAATAGCGTATTAGTTAATTTTGCAGTAATATACTCAATATATTTTCAGGTGAAGTACCTCTAAATTTAAAAGCAGTGGGTTCCCTTTTTTTAAAGTATGGGGTCTTGTTTGGTTGCCCAGGCTGGAGGGCAGTGGCACAATCATAGCTCACTGCAGCCTCTAACTCCTGGGCTCAAGCCATTTTCCTGCCTTCGCCTCCCAAGTAGCTGGGACTACAGGCATGCACAATGCCCAGCTCACTTTTTAAATTTTTTGTAAACATAGGGTTTCACTGTGTTTCTCATACTGGTCCTGAACTCCTGGCCTCTACCTCAGCCTCCCAAAGTGCTGGGATTACAGGCATGAGCCAGTGCACCTGGCCTGGGTTTGATTTATTTATGTAGGAAAAACGTACACCTGTTTTTCCCAGAAGACGGTAGTGGGGACGTCTTTCCGTGTGTTCGAAGCACGCTTCCAGCACTTCTTAGGCTGTAGAGTGTCTGCAGTGTACTCATCCAGTTCCCCGATGCTGGAATTGAGGTTGCTCCCGGTTTGACACTTCTTTTAACAGTGCCACGTTAAATATCCTTGGAGCCAAGTGTTTGCACAGGTCTTTCATTATGTTGTTAGGATGAAAGCCTAGAAACAGAATTACCATCAAAAGAATGCATATTTTAAGCCTATTATTTATTTTATTTTATTT
>NW_016107706.1:2338663-2359014 GCF_001604975.1 Cebus imitator | reverse complement strand
GCTGGGATTACAGGCATGAGCCACCACGCCTGGCCTAAATGTTTTATTACTATTGCAAATTGCCCTCTAGAAAGGTCATACCTATTTGCCCTCCCACAAGCAGTGTATCAGAAATGTTGGTTTGCCAATAGTGGATGTTACCTTTTTTAAAAAAAACCCGCCTATTTGTTGTTTATTTAATCTGCATTCCCAGATAGATTCTTAATTCTCCCTTTTCTCCAACTCCAACTCCTTCCTACCGAGAAGGCCTCGGGTCTGTGGGTGGAGAACAAAGCCTGCCCAGTGTTTGGGATCTGAAAAGACGAGGCTTCTTGCTGAGTTGAGGGCTTTGGTGCATGAGTGTGTGGGTGTGTGCCCGCACGTGAGTGTGCGTGTGTGTGTGTGTGCGTGACTTCCTTCTGCATTTATATGGGTTCTTAAAATGAGAGGAGCTGTGTCCTTTGTGGCGAGATGTGTGGGACCAGACAGGATGGAGCGGGCAGTGTTGTGGCTGTGCCCCACTTCCCCTTGTGGTCTGCATGCCCTCCTTCTGGCCATCCCACCTGGCTCTGCCCCTCAGCCTGCCACCGGCTTTGTCTTGTTTTTGCTGTGTTTAAAGAAAGCGTGGTTGCAGGAGATGCTGTCATGGGTAGGCAGAACCCTGAGGTCACCCAGCTGTGGGGGCTCCAAAGAGCCACAACCTGAGAAGGCAGACTCCACCCTCTGCCACACACTGGGAGGGAGAGGGCAGTCACAGCCTCCAGGGACACACGGTGTACTCAGACCAAGGCTTGCCATAACTAACAGGCGGCAGGAAAGCTTTGAGGAGGCTGTCGAATGAGGCCACCTGGGTGAGCACAGCTTTGCTAGTCAACCCAGAGCAGCGTCTCATTTCAGCTCCCATTTCTTGAACACTTGCTGACACTGGACTAGGCGCTGGGACGCAGCAATAACTGTGCCCTTCCCTGCCCTTGGCCGCCTCCCCACCTGGCACTAGACCTGCACGCACCGTGGACGGTGGCGAGCGCTGCGCAGTAACTGCTCTGGAAACTGAGGGGACGGTGCCGTGAGTCCCCTCCCTTGCCCCCAAGGAGGATGGAGGATTAAAAGTCACAGAGAAGTGTGGTAGATGAGAGTGGCTTTGCAGGCTGGCAGCTGTGGGCAGCAATCCTGGCTCCCACACCTGCCTGACATGCGGCCTTAGGAGGGTTGCCTACCCTCTCAGTTTCTTCCTCTGTAAAAAGGAGACCATCGCCTGCAGTTTGGTATGTAGAGATTATGCAGAGAAAATGTTTAGCACTGCGTTTAACACACAGAAGCCAGAAGGCGTTTCATAAATGAGGTGTCATTCCAGTCTGACCTTGAGCGTGGTTTGAGTTTTCCAGGCAGGGAAGGGCAGATGAAGTTTCCGTCTAGAGGGAAGGAAGAGGTGGGAAAATAAGCAGGGTTTGTGGGGAGCAGCTTGTAAAGTTTGTCACAGGAGAGCCATCACTGACCTCCAGCAAGACCATCTGCTGTAGCTGTGAAGGCCACCGCTGACCAGGACAAAGGGGGAGCATGGGAGGTCAGTGAGCAGAGCGGTGGCGAGGCCAGATCTGTGTCGAGAGAGAGAGAGGCTCATGCCTGTAATCTCACTGCTCTGGGAGTCCAAGCCTGGAGAATTGCTTGAGCCTAAGAATTTGAGGTTACAGTGAACTGTGATCACACCACTACACCAGTGGTAGAACAAGACCATGTCTCTAAAAAAAGAGAGAGAGATCTGGGGACAGTGTGAGGGCAAGAGCCGGGCCACTGCCATGGGTCATGGCAGGACAGGCAGGGTTTGCTGATCAGTTGGACTTGCAGGTGAAGGAGAAAGAAAGAGTAGCTCTCTCCTTGTGATTAGTTCAGACAAAGGATGGTTGCCCTTCATCAGGGTGGGGAAGACAGGATTTGAAATAGCCTGGGAAGAGAGGAGCTTGGTGTTGGGCTTTCTGAGTGTGTGGCGCCTACGGGAGGCTGGAAGACAAGGCTGTGCTTGCCTCATTCCCCGTCATCCCCACCTGGCAGAGGGAAGGTCAACAGAAGGAAGCCCCTTCTCTCTGCTTGACTGCACACCTGCATTGCACTCCTTCCACCGCAGACCAGCGTTCTCTAGGTTCCCTACACACCATAGGAAGACGGTTGCCTCCAGCCCCTCCAAACTTGCATCTCAAGAACTGCTAGCCACAGATGCAGAATGACCAGCCACCTCTGATCCCTGGTCCCACATGTCTGGGAGACAGGATCTGCATGGCCCAGCTTGAGTCAAATGCCCACTCCTGTCAACTGTGGAAGGGAGGAAGGGAGTTGGCAGGGAGAGAATCCACCCGGCCCAGCGTGGCCACATGTCTCCCCAGAGGCTAGGGTGAAAGGAGGATTCAGGAGGGTGGTTTAGGGGATGCTGGGGAAGAGACTCTCAGAAAAGGGAACAATTAGGCAGACACCCCAAAGGAGTTCCCTCCTGCAGGATTTCATGGTTGTCAGTGCTGCTGCTGCCTGAACTGCAGGCTGTTCTATCACACCAGCTAGCTATGCTGCGTAACAAACTGCCCCCAAATTGAGTGGCTTAAAACAACCATTACATCAGACAGATTTCTGGGTCAGGGATCCAGGAAGGGTTTGGTTGGGTGATTCTTCTGCTGCATACAACATTGAGTGCGGTCACTTAGTGGCATTTGCCTGGTGGCTGAGCTGGTCTTCAGAGTCCAAGACAGCTTCACTCACATACCTGGCACCTTGGTAGGGGCAGCTGGAAGTCTGGATTCAGTCAAGTCCTTCTCCCTCTCCATGTCGACTCAGGGCCTCTACATGTGGTCCTTCCAGCAGATGGTCTGACTTTTTCTGTGGTGGCTTAGGCTGCAAGAGAGCACAGTGACAGCTGCCAGCTCTCTTAAATGCTAGCCCACAGCAGCATGGCATCATTTACTCTGTTGGTGAAAGCTTTCACCTTTATCTTTTCTTTTCCTTTTTTTTTTTTGAGACGGAGTCTCACTCTGTCACCCAGGCTGGAGTGTAATAGCATGATCTCGACTCACTGCAACCTCCATCTCTTGGGTTCAAGCAATTCTGCCTCAGTCTCCCGAGTAGCTGATATTACAGGTGCACACCACCACACCTGGCTAAATTTTGTATTTTTTGTAGAGATGGGGTTTCACCATGTTGGCCAGGCTGGTCTTGAACTCCAGGCCTCAAGTGATCTACCTGCCTTGGCCTCCCAAAGTGCTGGGATTACAGATGTGAGCCACCGTGACTTTTCTTTAAAACTCACTGTTACAAAGAAAAATTCGCCTAACTCGAAGTTCTGTTTTAAAGTAGATGAAACCTCATCTCTCTCTCATAGTATCATAGATAAAATCACAATCGAGCTCCTTTGGGGAAGGGGAGGCAGATGGTAAATCTTGGTGCAGCATTTATGTCAGCGTGTGCAGTCTGTTCAGGCAATCTTGTAATAAGGGGCTTGGTGGAGGGGATTTCTTTAGGGGAAAAAAAAATTTTGCCTTAAAAGCCTAACTATGTGATGACTTTATAAGAGGTTAAAAGGGCAAATGAAATGTAGGATTATTGTAAAGACCTATGTATTTCTAGAACTTCAGCTTCAGACCTCTTGTCAACTCTGATTCCCATGCGTACAACCTAAGAAAGATGCATTACATTGTAGTGAATAGTGATTTGGTATCACACTGGCAGCATGGTGCAGTAAGCCAAAGACCTGTTGACTGATGGCCTAAACTCCAGCCTCATATTTGACTTATATGGGAGATCGTAATGTTTCCGGCTTATCGCCACATTCCCTATGTAATGCCATATTCCCTCCGTTCCTTTCAAGGAGAAAGCCACTGAGTGGTACCCAGCTGCCACTGCTGACCGGTTGCTCACTTCACTGACGGCCTTTGAAGACAGCAGTTGGCGGGGACGGTGTTGAAGTCCTCTTCCCGTTACAGAACCGTGGCTCTTGAATGTCCTTCGAGAGTAGCTCTTGGCATTGCTGCTTGTGGTCCCTTGCTGCTGCCTTGAGCCCCCGAGCCCAAAGTGATTATTCCCAAAAGTGTCACATGAATGTGAATTGTGACATGGCACTGAGAGCCGAGCAGAGCAGCTGGCCATGCACAGCATTCACAGTGCCACATGGGCCCCCGGGTCTGCACGCTTCATGCTTGCAAGATGGCCAGCACCTTCATTAGGCAGGAAGTAGTGGTCCTGTACGAGGTGGCAGGCCCTGGGCAAAGAGACAAAGATAGATAAAAACAGCCCTCACCTGGCCTTTTTCTTTTCTTTTCTTTTCTTTTCTTTTCTTTTCTTTTCTTTTCTTTTGAGACAGTCTCACTCTGTCACCCAAACTGACTGGAGGGCAGTGGTGCAATCCCAGCTCACTGCAACCTCCGCCTCCCAGGTTCAAGCAATTCTCCTGCCTCAGCCTCCAGTGTGGCTGGGATTATATGTGCATGCCACCATGCCAGGCTGAGTTTTGTATTTTTAGTAGAGACGGAGTTTCACCATGTTGGCCAGGCCGGTCTTGAACTCCTGGCCTCAAGTGATGCACCCGCCTTGGCCTCCCAAAGTGCTGGGATTACAGGCGTGAGCCACCGTGCCTGACCTCAGCAACAACAGAGCCCTCACCTAGCCTTAAAGACCTTTAGGAAAATCAGCTTCAGCAAAGCCCTGAAGGGTGAGCAGGACTCGCCCTGTGCCACCAGCCCCAGGCCCTGCCTACATGTGCACTGTGGTGCTACTGTTTACCTAAAACAGAAAGCACCACACTCTCTAATGAAGGTGCTGGCCATCTTGCAAGCATAAAGCGTGCAGACCCGAAGGCTCAGCCAGTGCCTTTCCAGAGCTGAGCTCCAGGCTCCCTGCTGATGCATGCAGCCAGCCCAGCCCCTCATCTGCCTCTGACCCCGCGCAGCTCCCCGAGGCCTTCCAGAAAGCCCATCCACTGGCATCTCAGGCATCTTGTCAGGCTTGGCGGCAGCAGGCCCTGCCTGGCTCTGACACAAAATCCACAATGAGGGCCCCAAGCTAACCAGACCCTTCTTCAGATTCTGAAATGGATCCTAATCAGCCTTCCCAAAGCTGAGATGTTAGCAGACACTGGGAGCCGTAATTTAAACTTTATGTGCGAGGATTACGGTAGCCAGCCAAACCACTGTGAGGAAGAAAACTTTGAAATATGAAGCGCTTTTAAAAGGGGAAAAGTCCAAGTGAGTCCCCTCTCCTTTCCTTCAGCTCCTGACTAGGCTGGAAGATGCCTGGGCCTGGCACCTCTTCAAGACAATCATAAAAGCCTGTTTAGGAGGAAAAAGTTTAATTGTTCAGAGGTGCAGGAGGGATCTTGACTTTCTGTGTGACATGCACCTTTAAGAAACACCTTCAGCTCATTAAGCCAGCCTGGGTCCTACGGAAAGAATGAAGACGAAGGGGTGTTTCTCCTTTCGAAGAATGATACCCCCCTTCCCTCACTTAGGGCTCCAAGCTCTTCCCTCCCTGTCTTTCTCTCTGCCTCCCCTACACCCTCCTCCCCTCCGCAGCTCTGTCCTTGTTTGTTTGCAGTTGGCCAAAACATACAGGCCACCCCTCAGTAAAGGAGAGAGCTCCACATCCTCCCTCACTGCTGTCAGCTGAGGACCTTCTCTCTCCCATCTGACCCTTTTGCAAACCGAGATGGCTTGGAGCAAAGGGAAATGAGACTGCTGTGGCCATCTCTTCCCAGGAGGCCCAGGACCTACTTGCTCAAGTGGAGAGGAGGCAGGCTGCAGAAGGTGTCTGCCAGCCCTCCAACACGGGCTGCCTCAAGCCCTCTGTCAGCTGGGGCTGCTCCAAGAGCCTGCTGCTTTAGAGCTGGTTTTGGGCTCATGGTTTTTATTTGAGAGCATTACTTCTGACCTAAGGCAAAAACACTTAAAAAAACAAATCTGTGAAATGGCTCAGAGAATGTGTAAGGTTTGGCAGCCCCTCCAGAGGTCATTGGGTTATCACCTTCCCTTCAAACTGGGCTGGGAGGGCATCCTTGCTTCTCTTCCAAAGAAAAAGAAAATGCACAGACACATGCCCATGTGTTGCACACACACCCTTCACACTGCCTCAGTTAGAGCCGTGTGCCGGCGACATGCAGTGGGGCTTGTTTATGTCTGGGAGTAAATATTGGGCTGATGTTGCCCTGATGACATCTCAAGACAGAGACGTGTTATGTAAATAGTCAAGCAACTGAAGAGAACTACGAACATGAAGTCTTGCGTTAGTCCAAAAAAGGAATTTGTCCCAGGTCCTCAGAATCACTGTCTAGGAAGCAACCAAAAGGCCGGGGAGTGGGCAGGATCCCCCTAGAGACCAGACGCCATGGCGTTGTCCAGCTGGTCCCTCTCACCCTGCAGGGGCCTGGGGAGGAAGAGGCTGCTGCCGGCTGGACACCCCAGAACTCGGTCAGGCGTCCTGCCTCATGCAACAGCCATCTAAGTAGGGCTGTTCAGGGGCAATCTCTTGTTTCCCTGGAAGTTTTCTGGCAGCTTTTGGATACATGGTTGTATCAGAAAATTGTATATGTCTGTTATGAGGGTTCAGGGAGCTGCTCTTTGGAGGGGCAGGACCAGCAGACACAAAACCCACAAAGCACACTGTTCTTTCGGCCTCCAGCCAGGCAAAGCTTGGCTTGAGTTCCCTCCTCTAGGGTTTCTATATTTCTTCAGCCACAGACAGAACAGTTAACAGAGCCCCTTGCCCCTCAAATGGTGAAGCAAGCGCTGGAAAGTTCCAGAAAAAATGCAGAAAAACATTGACTCCATCAGCTTGGAAATGAGTGTGGGGCTGCTGAGCGTCCAGCTTAGCCCATGATTAATCATTTCCTAGCACCCTCAGGGTGGGCTCAGTTGGCAAGAAAAACAGAGATTTGCCCAGTGCTTCTCAAAGCTTTTCCCAAGACACCCGTGTGTGCTCACATGAGTGGGTGTGTATGTCTGAAGGAGGCCTGCTTAACCTTGGGGCGTGCTAATTTCCTGTGTTTGAGGAGACTTTAGGTCCCGGCAGTAATGGAATAGGTAGGACTGGCTATGATGTACTGCAGCAGGCTGAAGGGGCTCGTGGGTTTCCTGGATGTGTATGAAGAATTACAGATTTAGACCACGTGTCTCTTAGGCAAAGGAACTGCAGGTGCTCCTTAACTTACAGTATTGTAAGTCAGAAATGCATTTAATAAGTCATAAAGTCAAAAACTTGTTAAGTCAAGATATGGTAATTTGGAGATCGTTTGTACTTGTTAGATCCTCAAATTGAGAGTCACTATCTGCAGTTATCTTTAGTCTTTAGTCTTTATATTTTATCGTTAGCCGTTATCTTTAGTTTAAGTCATTATCTTTACTGAAGGGGATAACAAAAATCTTACTAAATTTAGTTTTTCACTTCCTCATTCCTAACAGACATTCTATTAGAAAATGTTAGCTGGGAAGATCTGTTCTTTATTGATTGACTTACATGTATTGAGAAGTGCTGGTAATAATATAGTGCCTTTAGGGGATTTAGAAGATAACATGGTTTCTGGTTCTTGCAAATTAGTTTCGGTGACTTATTCTCATGGGTTGCTTATTTTGAGTTTCTAGAGAACTGATAGTTTTTCCACTCTTGAAGAGATTCTCAGATAGTTGATATATTACATGAGTTAAGAAACCTAGATTTACTAACTCCCTAATTCTGACACTTGCAAGACATCTGATCGAGAGCTATGTGTGCAGCTCCATCAAGGCTTGCCTACTTTCCTCATCAGGAAAATTGACCTTAAAATACCACAATTCAAAAGACTATAAAAGTTAAATAAGTGGGCCAGGTGTGGTGACTCACATTTGTAATCCTAGCACTTTGGGAGACTGAGGTGGGTGGATCACAAGGTCAGGAGTTCAAGATCAGCCTGACCAACATGGTGAAACCCCGTCTCTATTAAAAAAATAATAATAATTTTAAGCTAAATAAGTGAACATAACTGCATTTGTTTTATGAATTCAAAGACCTCAAAATCATTTCAAATGTTATTAAATTCTGTTTTGTTTCTTTCAAAAAGAAACGAAGTTTTAAAAATTGAAAATTGAATTTTTAAAAAATTTCTCAAAAATCTTTGAGAAAAATTGAGATGAGACAAAGACTCTGTGCCTTGTTCCCCTTAGTGGGTCCTGAGTTCCCAGCTATTTGGCCCATAGTCTAGAGTCTTGAATTCACTTTGGGGAAAATGGGAGAAAAGCCGTCACGATGTTTCAGGGCTAGAAGGGTCTGAGAATGTCATTGATCTCTTAGGCAGAGACAAAGACACTATGGCTCAGAGCCAGAAAATGACCTTCCTAGGCCAGGCACAGTGGCTCACACCTGTAATCCTAGCACTTTGGAAGGCCAGAGTTCGAGACCAGCCTGGCCAACATGGTGAAACCGTGTGTCTACTAAAATACAAAAATTAACCGAGCGTGGTGGTGTGCACCTGTAGTCCCAGCTACTTAGGAGGCTGATTACAGGGAGAGTCACTTGAACCCAGGAGGAGGAGATTGCAGTGAGCTTAGATTGTACCACTGCACTCCAGCCTGGGTGACAGAGGGAGACTCTGTCTCAAAAAAAAAAAAAAAAAAAAAAAAAAAAAAAAAGAAAGAAAAAAAAAAAGAAAGAAAGAAAAGAAAGAAAAGAAAGAAAAGAAAGAAAAGAAAGAAAAGAAAGAAAAGAAAGGAAAGAAAGGAAAGAAAGGAAAGAAAGGAAAGAAAGAAAAGAAAGAAAAAGAAAGGAGGGAGGAAAGAATGGAGGGAAGGAAGGAAAGGAAGGAAGGAAAAATGACCTTCCCTGTGGCCCAGGGGGTAGCAGCTGGAGCTTGGGTAGTGATGGGGACCCTGGGACCCTTATGCCACATCGCTTCCGTACATCCTTCTGAGTAGACCCTGTGGCGCCAGACAAGCCTAAGGTGGCAGCTCTCGGGGTAGGACCAGTACTCTCTGTCAGTGGGAACTGCCTCAAAAGCCAAAACTAGGCTCTTGTGCAGAAGCACAGGGGTGACATTCTCTTTTTGAAATAAAATTAGTTTCATCCTATAAGAAACAACCAGTTTGACAGAGCCACCACTAGACTATAGGGCACCTTTGTGCAAACTGTAATGGTCAACAGCATGCCTTCCTCAAGACCCTTTACTTCCATCTGTCAGAAAAAATGCAGAAAACTCTGATTTTATGCGAACAAGACACTCTACTGCCATCTGTTGGAAACAGTTATAAACTTACACATCAGTGAAGTGAGTGGTGTCCCCCAGCACCTTAAACGCAGTGTAACACCTGCGCTACTCTGCCCACACCTCCCTAGCCGTGAGAGTGCATTATGTTTTCAGAAATAGTCTTCAGACTCTAAAAAAGGGAAGACACACATCACTGGTAGCTCCAACTTCCCATCTAAGAGACGACGCATGGGATGTGTTGGGAACAGGACGGGAGACCCTACAGTGTTAGGGTGGGACATAGAGTTTGCAAGCCCGTTTCAGCCAGCAGTGGGCAGGGGGTGATCTTCAGGCCTAACGTTGACACCACTGCACTGAGAGAAATGAGCTTGTGTCTGGGTGCCTGCGAGCGATGACAGTGCCTTCACCTTGTTGGTAACTTAAAAAGTTTTTATGACATACATAAAAACTTGAGCGCATGAAAGCCACATGTAAAAGTTCAGGATTATAAACAATCCTTTCCAGATTATTCACACACACTATCAAATCCTTACACTAGCACAGTGACGAGAAAGTGAGCCAGCTTTTGTTCTTAGAGATGAACGAGAAGAGTCTGGTTCAGGCTGGGCACAGTGGCTCACAACTGTAATCCCAGCACTTTGGGAGGCCAAGCAGGAGCATCACTTAATGTCAAGAGTTCGAAACCAGCCTGGCCAACAAGATGAAACCCTGTCTCTACTAAAGATACAAAAATTAGCTGGGCAGGGTGGTGGCGTGTGCCTGCAGTCCCAGCTACTCGGGAGGCTGAGGCAGGAGAATCACTTGAACCCAGGAGGCGGAAGTTGTAGTGAGCCCAGATCACAGCATTGCACTCCAGCCTGGGCGACAGAGGGAGATTCTGTCTCAAAAAAAAAGAAAAAGGTGAAAAGTCCAGTTCAGCAAGACACACTGACTGGTGCTCTTTAATCTAGAGCCCTGTCAACTGTCTGATTCACTGTCAGAAAAAAAAAATCGAGTCTGTCTCAGTTAACTTATGCTATATGACAAACCACCCCCGTATTCAGTGGCTTAAAAGTAATATCCCTCTACACGGGTCACAGTTCTGTGGGTTGGCAATTTGGACCTAGCTGAACAGGGCAGGTCTTCAATCTTAACGAGACTTACATGTACATCTGCAGGCAGCTGGGAGTTGGCTTCAAAAAAAAGTGGTCTCTTAGCAGGCTAGACATAGGCATTTGTATGGAAACGGCAGGGTTCTGAGAAAGTAAGTGTGCAAGGCCCCTTGGGGACTCAGTGTGTAACAGACACAGCATCTCCTCCCTCTCATCCAGTTGTCAAAGCCAGTCTGAGCAGAGATTCAAGGCTGGGAAAACAGACTCCACCTCATGATGGGAAGAGCTGGAGAGTCACGTGGTAAAGGGCGTGGACATAGCAGGGGTGAGGGTGGGCAGGCATCTTTGTAGTTTATCACTGGTACCAGGGACAGGTGAGACGCTGAGTGCTGGGGGTTGAAAGCACAAAGCCTGCCTTCAAGGAGTCCTAAGACAAATCCTAAGGGGAAGACCATTAAGTTCGCTTGATAGTGCCATGGGAGGAAAATGTGACTTCTCCGGAATTACGCCGGAGTGACCTGGTATGACTGACTCTTTACAACATCAGCAGCCGAAGGTATATGCTAGAGAATCTTATTTTCCTGTTACGTCCGGCCACAGTGTCGTGATTACGTTCTCCCTCAAAGCATGTGACCAGCCACGTCTGGTCATGTTTTCCTGGCCAACCACATTGCTATCACGAAAGAATAACATCTCAAGCAGTAGCTTCCTAGATTTCCATTCAGGCTTTGTCTGCTTTTCTGGCCTTCTGTGGGTGTGCTGTGGGGATGACGACTATGACTTTTTCTGAATTATCCAGAAGATTCTGGCCAAGCACCTTTGCCACATCTCTTGCAGCAGGGAGAAGGTGGAAGAGGTTTAAGGGGAGAAAAGTCTATGTGTGGGGTGTCAGAACGTGGCATGCTGATGAATGTGGTCTTATGCTGGGAAGAAACCTCCAGGACCGAAATCACCAGGAACTCAGTGTCTGTTTACAAAACCGGCCTTGAGGATTGATGCTAACAATGCAAGACTCTTGCCAGCTGTTCTAAGAACGCTTCTCTTCTTTCCTGGTCATTCAAACTGCACCACCTTATCGACTCCACTCACAGCGAATGCTCAGGATCTCCTGGGCAACGTGGGTGAAGATACCCGTGGCTCTCTTGGCAGTTCTCATCTTTAGCCAATAAGCCTCCTTTAGGTAGTAGAAAGATGGTGGCAACAGACAGTTCCTGAGCTCCGCCCGCCTTCCCCTCTTCGGGGGAGCTTCTGACTATCAGGGTGGCTCACAGTGAAGAAGCCTGAGGACAAATACGCAGACAACAAAGACATTCAAGGTGCCCATGACAGCTGGGTTTGCTTCACGCTTTGTGCAGGGTTTGTCTTACATATGCGGGCACTGTCGGCAGCAGACTGCAGAGAATCTTTCCAGATATGACTTGGGGATTGCAAGATGATGATACCACAAAACTGCAGTGTGGCGGTCAAGCATGTGTCTCTGTTTGAATTCCCCCATTCAAGGGGGTTAAAACAAGGATTTGAGGGCAAGTTGTTTATCTGGAAGGTGATCTCAGGAAAAATTGTTGGAGAGCAGGGAAGGAAGGCAATAAAAGGTGTGTCATCAAGCTGGTTACCTCTGTGGGCGAACTCCACAGGGAAACTGGTAGAACATACACTTCAGGGTTATCCCACCCGAGGAGAGAGGGAGCCGGGGTATTGCACACCCGATACAGTCAGCCATGTGTCGGGGCAGATGCAGAGAGGGATGTCTGACCTCATAAACAGAGCCCACCAGTGCCAGGGAGCCAAGGACAAGAGACGCCAAGCCTCTCCGAGCATGGGAGCAAAGGTAAGCTTTGAGCTACAAACGTTGCTTCACTGTTTGGTGGTGAGGACTGTGAGAACAACTAGAAACTTGTCTTACCATGTGTGAAAAGTTGTAACACCAAATGCAGCATCAGAGGGCAGGGTCTTTTCAGAACTGAGCTAGAGGAAATTGCCATCCTGGGTCAGGATGAAATGCCTGTTCTAGATGAGAACATGCTGCTGACTTTGGTTCGCAGACAGCATGAATTCCACGGGGTTGAGAGAAATACGTAAATGACAGCAAAGTAGAATGCAGGCCTGTAGGTGCTTTAAGCAGCCTTTCATGTGAGAGCGGTATTTATGAAATTATTCTACAGATGGCCAAGATCTCGCAAGATAATAGGTTTATCAGAAGCCAAGTAAGCTTGGGAAATGCCAGATCCCTGGGTTTTTCTTGCCAGTGTTTAATCTGAGGGGTCCTCTGAGCCTCCCTAGCCTTGTGAGTGCAGGTCACAGCTACCCAGGGCAAGCGGCCTTGGGGTCACAGTGGCTGATTCTTCAGCACTTCTAACTCAGCTTCTCCTCTTTCTGCCTTCCAGATGGGCTTCTTCCGCCGAAGGTACAAAGAAATTATCGAAGCTGAGAAGAACCGGAAAGAGAATGAAGACAGTTGGGACTGGGTCCAGAAAAACCAGTGAGCTGCCACACCAGTCACATGACCTGATCACTAGCCTGTCATCCTTGATCTTTGTATCTTCCATATTTGGAAGAAAAAAATCTTCTCCAGATTTTTCGGAGGCCCCACTGATGCTGTTCTCGTCTTCATCCTATCAAGCACAGGTGCCAGCCTGAGGTAGCCACGTCGGCCGGGTCACATGACCGGGGTCAGCACCACTCCCTTCAAAGATGAACTCCGAACTTTGGAGAGCGAGCTGCAGAGCCGAGCAGTATTTATGGATGCAACACGCATGGCCAACCCTCAGGGGAAAACTGTTACCTAAAGTATTTTTATAAATATAAGCCTTTTATACTGATTATGTCTTTATATTTGTATCGATGTTTTATTATTTCTATTAAATAGTTATATAATTCACTCAAGCACTGATATCTGGCCTAAAATCTTGGAAGTGCATGTCAATGAATACCAATGTTAAAGGATGAAAATCTTACTGTACTTTGGAACTTGCTGTTTAAAAAGACCTACAGATGAAATACATTGAAGAAACCTCACGTAATGAATCCACCAGGCTGGCGGTGGTGCATCTAAACTGTGGATGCGGCAAGACCCCTAAGACATTCTCCTCTTTATTGCCTCAGTCAGGTGTGGAGTCATGTGCTAACATGTGCTAAAGAACTGTAAGTGCTTTTTCATGTGTACTTTTCATTGGAAGACTCCCAAGAAGAATTTGGATGGAAAACCTGATCCCTAGCAAGAAGTCTGCTATGTATCACCTTTACACAACAGACATGTCCCCCTCCTTCTGCACAGATGATGGATGAAAGCTTGGAGCAATGCCATGTGGTCACCTGGTAAACCTCAGAATGACATCTCATCCTGGACGTCATGCGTCAGAGTTCACACACCGCAAGGACTAAATCATTGTCCCCCAAGCAAAGAACTGGGTCTGAATGCTGTGAGGCATTGCCTTTTCCTGGGGACTCTCATTCAGAGATCTCCACTTCCCCTACACCCTGGCTGTCCAGCTAGTGGTGATTGCAGATTCCTTCCCAGAGGGGACCATTTAACCATTTTTTTAAAAATGTCTTGGGTTGGGTTCCCAAGAAGCTGGCCCTAAAACAAGGATTTGTAACTTATTAAGGAAGTATTCCTGGGAGATAGCAGTAAGGGAATGGGGGAAGCAGGACAAGGAAGGAGAGAAAGCCAGGCAAAGGCGTAGCATTTCAGGGAGAGCTCCATGGACTGTAGCTTCTGCCTGATCAGGGGAGCTCCGGAGGGAAAGTTAGGTCTCAGAGGTGTCCCAACCTGAAGCAAGGGGCTGGCTGCGCCCAGGGGAGATGTACACGTTCTGTTCTCAGTTCCTGCTGGTGTAATGGCTCCAGTAGCTCAGGGCAGTCCTCTAAAGGAAAACCACCGGTGCATCCTCAACCAGGGGTGACACAAGGAAATGATGCAAAGGGATCTGAGCAGAGCACTGTCCCTCCCCGTCCCCCGTATGTGTGAGTGCTGAGTTACGGCGTTCGGTACCCAAACTCTCTGTTTGACAGTAGATATGTTGTCAGATGCACCATGCTGCCCACTTCTGAGTGCAGTGTGATTTTCTGAAAGGGCAGTGAGATGATGGAGGTAGCATGCTCAGCACTGACCTGGCCCACAGTGATCACTCAGTAACTGTTAGCAGCTATGGCTGCTGCTCCTGCTGATGGATAACCATCTAATAAGACAGAAAACCTGGGGCTAAGAGCAGGGTCTAACAGAGTCCTAATGGCTTATTACAGCCCGCCAAAGCGCCAGATGCATACACATGGCATCCAGTGGGGATGGAACAATATATTAGACCAAGGATCTTTCTTATAGCACCTTGTTTACTGGAAGCTAACATGTTGGGAGTCTGTAAACATTGTTGAAAAGACACCAAACTCAATTCTGGAAGACAGAGTTTTAATACACAGACTTGGCTAATACAACCGTATCTAAAGTTTTGGCAACATTGTGAAGGGTGAGGGGCGGGTACTAAGCTGGCCTGGAGCAGGTGTGTCTTTTGGTTTCTTATGATGCAGTTGACTCTGCTGCAGGGAGGTAGCCTCATGCTTCCCTTCCTGGTGAACACGAGAATAGACCCAAAAACCAAGGGTCAATGGCATGAACTAAGCTGATCCTAGAAGTCGGGGTGTTGCATCTAACTGTGGGACGGATGCACAGAGGTAGCTACAGGGGGCAGGATAAGGCCAAGAAATCAGCTCTCAGAGTTCACTTATGAGTTGTATCAAAAGCAATAAGAAAAGTAGGCTTGGGTGGGCTTTAGTCCCTTATCAGCAGCCATTTACGAGGCCCCTGCTGTGTGTCAGGTGCTGTACTAGGTGCTGGAGGTTCCCCAGAGAACACTTCAGGCACATTTTGCCTCAGGGTGGCAAAATGCCATGGCATGTGAAATGTGGACTTTTTTAATGGGATGCCATTTGCAGCCTTCTTTGACGGACTCTTGTTCATAATGCCATGTTTTCTTTAAGGAATCATTTAGGAGTCTTAGGTGATATTCCTGGAACAGCACTCAACAGCTTTGGCCGCATGCACTTAGAGCAACTAACTTGGCTCCTGCAAGGGTTGTGGGTGCGTGGGTGACAGTGTAGAAGGGTGACTCGCCCACGTTCTGCCAGCCAGCAAAGCCCCGCTGGAGAAGGGTGGACTCCTGTAGGCAGTCTCAGAGCTGGGAACTGTTTGCTTCTGCTTGATTCTGCATGGGTGGACCCACATGAGGAGTTGTCTACCCAGGAAGTCACTAAGATTTTGACTTGGCATCACCACGAACAGATACTGAAAGCCTCCCCAGGAACCCATCTGGGAAAGGATGGTGCCTCTGCTGGTCTGATCATGCTGAGTAGCCTCCCCAGCCCTATGAGTGCAGGTCACACCTAAACCAGGGGCAGGCTGCCGTGGGGTCACAGTGGCTGATTCTTCAGCACTTCTAACTTGGCTTCCCCTCTTTCTTTCTGCTGAGGAGTTATCCGTTTTGCACAGTGATAGAGAAGTCAAGTGTGTTGTTAGCACGCTCTCAACTTGGGCAGTTCACAAGCTCCTTCCCAGTTCAGAAGCCCTCTGTATGCTCTCAGGGGAAGCAGATAGGGTGGACTGATACATCTGTGTTACCCTCCGGAATACTGTTTGAACATTCTGCAGTATGTTCTACTTTCTCCCCTTCCTGTTTCTGTGGGTTTCGTGGAATCCTATAGGATGTTCTCCTGGACAACACAGTTCCTTCAGCTTTAAGTTGCATAATCAGTGTGGTTTTAACCAACTGTTCAGAGAACTGAAATGCTTTTTAAGTATGAAAAAGGATCTTTGTAAAAGTTAAGTAAAACAGTGCCCCTTTTTAAAAAAAATGTTTTGCTTATGCTCAGTTTACGTAGGACTCAGGAGAGTTTGGAACATCCCCCAAGTGAGGCTTAGACGTGTCACAAAGGAGAGGCCATGAAGTGTAGAAACAAGGGGACACCAGCAGGAGGGGCAGGAACCACTGGCTTGGTGGCAGGTGACAGGCATCCATCCCAAATCACTCGGTGCTGAGGTTTCCTCAGGCAGTTCTTGAGGAAACCTCTGTCAGCATTGTGGGTACTCAGAGGTGTGGCAGACTTTGTGGAAGATCCAGTAGGAAGTCCTCCTTCACCAAGCCGTGTAGCTGCTGCCCTTGAGCCAAAGGCAACAAGATTTAAAACAAAATCCCGGCAGCGCTCCTGGGAGCATCCTGTTTTCCATGCGGAAGTAAAGCAGATCCCCAAGCCCTCCGCGTGCTGTATGCTACCTGTTGAATCATGCATGGCGGCTCTTTGAAAGGTTATTTGTGGCTTTTATTTTGGGGTAAGGCATTATGGCCAGGTGCCTGCAGTTTCGTCCGGGTTACCTGTGAAACATACATCTGGTGAACTGTATGCTTGGCTCAAACTTCTCAAAATGTAGAGGTGCTGGAAAGGATTGTCACTTGGAGCCTTTAGTAGACAAAAGGCAGAAAGCAAGCATCGTTTCAGAAATGCTTTAGTATGCTCATTTTTAGTTGATATTTTGATATATAGAGTAACAGTATACACAGTGGAGGATATTTTCTGAAACAAAGAACGGCTGAAGGGAGAATACAGAGCCAGTAGGGCCGAAATGAAACTTCTAGGATGGCCTCTGAATTTTCAGCACGTGGGGGGCGTAAAGGAACAAATTGCCCAACATGGTGCAGTGCTCTATAGCACAATGATCTAGATTTCAGACTGTGTTAAGGTTTTGTATTTTTAAATTCTAATGTGCACGGTGTGATTTGCAGAGTGAGTTTAAAAGCTTTCCGAGTGATTAATTGCATGGCAGGCACCCACGCTATCTGCACTTCCAGAACGTTACTGAGGCATCCACGTGCATTTCCATTGAGGAATTTTGGTGGGCGGGGGGAGGGTGTACTGCCTCACGATGTCACGTGTATTAAAGTCTAAGCAGTCACTTCTAATTCACTTGCACTGTTTGGGAAATATGTCAGGTTTACAAAAACATGTTTGGAATTAAAAAATGGCTGCAAACGATTCAGGAGTTCAGTCTGTAATTTATTTGTTAGTAAGAACTAAAGTGTTGATAGGGTTTCAGTGTGATACAACATGAGCTTTAAAGAGCACATCAAGGTCCGTCTAATTCACGTGGACACCCCACCTGCTGTGGCTGAACTGTCCACAGTCCTTGGTTCCTACACCAGAGGCACAATCTTCTCTCTGCATCAACCCCCTGACGCCCCTCCCACCCCCCCACCCAGGGCTACACCTAGGATCTTGATCTTGCCGTAAATGTGCCCAAATGAAATGGCATAGATTCCTTATTGTCAGTAGATGACTACTTTCACGTGGCTACCAGTTACTAAGCATTTTCCCCGAAGCATTTTAATAGCATTCTTACACATTTATAAATATTGTATTCTGTTAGGTTTTCACTCTTCTTCATCTGTCTATTAATAGTCATGTCCTTGTTCATATTCCACATGCTGTTCATTTGTGTGTTTTACTTCTTTCCGTAGATGAGAATTTGCCAGAAAGGGGTCCCAATCTAGACACCAAGAGCAAGTTTTGGATCTTGGGCAACAAAGAATTCAAGGCTAGTCCATAAACTGAAAGCAAGTTTATTAAGAAAGTAAAGGAATAAAAGAATGTCTATTCCATAGACAGAGCAGGACCAGTGCTGCTGGTTGCCCATTTTTATTGTTACTTCTTTATTATATGCTAAACAAGGGGTGGATTATGCATGAATTTTCTGGAAAAGGAGTGGACGAATTCCGGGGACCTAGGGTTCCTCCCTTTTCTAGATTATATAGGGTAACTTCCTGACATTGCCATGGCATCTGCAAACTGTCATGCCACTGGTGGGAGTGTCGTTTAGTGTGCTAGTGCATTATAATTAGCATATAATGAGCAGCAAGGACAACCAGAGGTTACTGTCATAGCCCTTGGTTTTGGTAGGTTTGGGCTGGCTTCTTTATAACAGGCTGTTTTATCAACAAGGTCTTTATGACCTTCATCTTGTGTGGACCTCCTATCTCCTCCTGTGACTTGGAATGCCTAACCTCCTAGGAATGCAGCCCAGTAGGTCTCAGCCTATTTTAGCCAGCCCCTATTCCAAATGGAGTTACTCTGGTTCAAACACCTCTGACAAGACCAACAAAGATCTACGTATTTTCTTGGTCTTTTTCAAGAGAAAGCCTTTGGCTATACCAATCAAGTCTACTGGTTTTTGCTTCTATTTCATTAAGTACTTACTGCTTTTAGATTTATTAAAATTTCTTCCATCACCTTGATGGTTAAAATGCATACACATAGACACCACACAGTATAAAAGAGGTATGAAAAAATATTCACCAAGGGGTTAAGAATGAGTGTCTTTAGGTAAGTAAGATGGTCAGTGTTTTTGCTTTGTTTTATTTTGTTTTTATTTGTCTGAATATTCATTTCTACAGTGAGCATGTATTTCTTTTGTAACAATGAAACATATGCAAATTACTTATAAATAAAAATATAGCTGGGAGAGTAAAAATTGCTAAGCCAAAAGAGATGCCAATTTGTGGGTCTAGAAAGAGATCTCTTGTAGCAAAGAGCATTGATGAGCCTAACACTTATGACAGTGACCCAGTAAATAATTTCAAGCATTTTAATTCCAGTGCTTCCTGGCTTAACAAACCTGCCACCATTACTAATGCGAATTAAATAGGTTTCTCTGAGGTTGCCTGACCTGTTTTCCTAAGCCAGGAAATGGACTTGACAAACTCAAAAGATACAAATTGAAGAGGAAGAAAAATCACTAACTAGTAAAGTTCACTTCCTGTTCAACCTGGACTTTTACAGCCCCCCAGATTACCTCCCATCCTTAAAGTCTGTCTGGTTATCAGGTTACTGTTTGGTAACGGAATTAATGTAAGTGCTTACTTAGAGCTCAGGCCGCACTGACTGATTGGCAGCTATCCATCAGCAAAGCCACCTGTCCCTAAGATTATTTCCATTTACTCTGTGTATACTGTATCTAGCCTGACCAAAAAAAAAAAAGACTTACAATAGCTTACTTATTTAACATGTCACAATCTAAAGTTAGTCACCAGTCACTGTCTTTTAATGTATTTTAATTTTATTTTAGCCACATAAGTCACTGTTTTTACTGTTTTCTTTAGTGAATGCTAGTCTAGATTTGCCCCTCTATTTGCCACCTTCTTGGTTCTTAATTGCTTCTTGCATCTCAGATATTTTCTCCTGGGATCATTTTCCTTATGCCTAGTACATCCTTTAGAATTTCCTTTAGTAAGAATCTGCTGATGGTAAATGTTTCCATTTTGTGTTATCTGAAGCTGTCTTTAATTGCCCATATTCTTGACTCTTTGCTGGTACAGAATTCTAGATCAGCAGTTATTTTCTCTTAGTGAATGAATATAACATTTCATTTTCTTCTGTTGCCGTTGTGACTAAAAAGAAGTCAGCAGTCAGCCCAACTGTCTCTCATTTAAAGGGGTCCTGTCTTTTAGGTTTCTGTGAAGATTCCCTCTTTGTTTTTGTGTGCTGTAGTTTTCCTCCGAAGGAAATACGACATTTATTCTTACCTTTTCTGCTTGCGATTTGCTGTATGTCTGTGGCTTGATGCCTTTCATCAGTTCTCTTCATCTCTTTAAATCTTATCTCTGCTCCATTCTCTTTCCTCTCATTCTAGCCTTCTTGCTTCTTGGTGTAGACAGTCACCAGCACTGCTTACTCCTGTGATCCGCTCTGCACCATGGCAACTTTCCTCACAGTTGTCCTTGGTCGTCCAGGAGTTCTAGCACCACTCCTATTTCCATCTCATCACCTCTCTGTGCAGCGTTCTGGACCATCTCCTGTATCCTATTTCTGTATTCACTCTCTTTTCAACTGGGTCAAACCCGCTTTTAGACTTGTTTATTAAGATTTGTGTTTCAAATATTGTATCTTATATCCAAAGGTTCTTTTTAGTTCTTCCTGAAATACGATGGGCAATTCTCTGTATTTTCTTGTTTGTTACATATAATTTCTTTTTTATTTATTTATTTATTTTGAGTTGGAGTTTCGCTCTTGTTACCCAGGCTGGAGTGCAATGGCGCGAT
>NW_016107706.1:2327498-2337363 GCF_001604975.1 Cebus imitator | reverse complement strand
AAAAAAAAAAAAAAAAAAAGTTGTTTAAAATATTTTATTCTTCATTGTTAGTGTTTTGTTGTGGTGGTTGTTGGGAGAATTGGTCTACCTTTCTTCCTGGATCAGAAGTCTAGATATCTGCTTTGCATGTCTAGTTTCCTCCTTTCTTTCTTTCTCTCTCTCTCTGTCTCTCTGTATAACATTTTTGTTATAAAACTTTTCAAGCATACAGAAAAGTTGAAAGAATCATACAATGAACAGCTATATATTCACCATCTATATTATATCATTAAAATTGTACTACATTTGGTTTATCACATCTATCTAGTCAGGCCAGGCACAGTGGCTCACACCTGTAATCCCAGCACTTTGGGAGACCGAGGTCGGCAGATCACCTGAAGTCAGGTGTTTGAGACCAGCCTGATCAATGTGGAGAAATCCCGTCTCTACTAAAAATACCAAAATTAGCCAGGTATGGTGGTGGGCACCTGTAATCCTAGCTACTTGGGAGGCTGAGGCAGGAGAATTGCTTGAACCCGGGAGGTGGAGGCTGCAGTGAGCTGAGATCCTCCACTGCACTACAGCCTGAGTGACAGAGCTAGACTCTGTCTAAAATATATATGTGTATATATACATACATATATATCTATACTCACATACATATAAATATTCACGTATCTGTCCATTTGTGTTTCATTTTTATGCATTTTTGAAGTAAGTTACAGATATTAGTATATTTTCACTTGAAAGTCAGTTGTTTTTGTATGTTCAGTTATATTTTTCATATATGTAAGTTCTATTTGATCCCTTTATAATATCAACTTGGGCATTTTTCACATAGTTTTGAGGTAGGAGGTGGGACTCAACTCTGAAGGCAGGGCACAGACACAAGGCCAAATTGAGGAGTGGCTAAAACAAGTCCAGGGTGGGTGCATTTTCCATAAGACAAACCCACCAGGGTGCTCCAGTGGCGCAATTGGTTAGCGTGCGGTACTTATATGAGAAACCCACCGATGTGCCATGTCAGCTTACCATTGCCACGGCGAAACCCAGGAGTTCCCATCCCTTCCCATGGCAACGACCTGATGACCCAGAAGTTGCAACCCTCATCCTAGAAATTTCTGCGTAAACCACCCCTTAATTTGCATGTGATTAAAGGTGAGTACAAATACCTGTGCAGACCTGCCTCTGCGCTGCCGTCTGGGCACACTGCCTGTGGGGTAGCCCGGGTGTACCAGGAGCTGTGCCTCTGCTGCTGCTGTACACTGCCGCTTCTATCATAGTTGCTGTGGAACACCACCAGGGCCCTGAGGGACAGGCAATTGGCAAGGAGGAGCCCTGGTCCGTGGTGAGATAATCCCCAAGACCACCACCCATTCATGTCCCAGAACCTCACTTAAGGGACTCCTGGAAAACGTGCTCACCTGGGACCCTGAAGCAGTTGGACACGGGAATAATGATCAGGGCCAAGTAGGAGAGCTCAGGAATGTTTGGTTGCGTGATTCTGGCTAGACTACTGATGCCTGGGTATTGTGAGATTATGGCTGTCTGTGCTTTCATAACAGCAAGGGCTGCCCATATCTAGAATCTGAATCTTGGGATTGTCACCTATTCTGGAGCTCACTCACTATGGGACTTTTTCCTCAGCATCCCTGAAATTGCATTCCTCTGGCCTCTGCTTTAACATTCCATTAGATGGAGCATTCACCACACTTCCCCACCTCACTGGTCAGCACTACCTGAACCTTGGCACCCCCTCCATCTCCCTAACCCTCCCAACAAACCACCTGTCCCAAGTTGTTGTCCCCACTTTTTTTTTTTAATCAATGTCTGTTTCAGTGACAGAATTCAAAGTATATAAAATGAGCTGCTATATAACCTACAAAATTTCTCTTCTCTGGATAAGGAAATCTCCAATTCCTGAAACTATTCTTCATGACAGTTTCCATATCCTACATAAAGAATAAAATAGCTGTCACCCTGTAATGAAAGCTCGACTTTGCCTCCTTGCCTTGAGCTGCCAGTATAGAGCTACACTCAGTAACTAGCATGTTTATCCATGTTTTGTAGGCAGCCTTGATATCCCATTGATTCATATCAAAGGTGTGGGCAACTCCTAGGTATTTTTTTTTTTTATTTCCTACTATTTAAAAAAATCTTCCCATGCCACTTGTTTTAATTCTGAGCAATGTTTCAGGAAAGTACAGACAACATTATAACAAATGCTTGGGAATCTATCACCACTTTGTTATGTGTGCTTCAAGTATTTTGTTGAGTTTTTTAAAGCTTTTCTTGAAAATAATTATAGACTCATAGGTAGCTGAAAAATAATACAAAGAAGTCCCATGTACCCTTCACCCAGCTTCCCCCAATGGTAATGTCTAGCACAACTGTAATACAATATCAAAAAAGTAAAATCGATACACTCTACAGACCTCATTCAGATTTAACCAGCTTTTAAATACATGCACTCGTGTGTGTGTGTGTGTACATACATGGCATGTGGTCTATATTTTTATGCAATTTGATCACATGTGTAAATTCCCAGAACCACTACCAGAATCAAGATTTATTTAATCACCACAAAGGTACTCCCTCACCCTTTGACAACCATTAATCTGGTCTTCATCTCTATAATTTTAGATATAGAGAATATTACATAAATAGGATTACAGAGTATATAGTCTTTTTCTTTTCATTTGTAGACTCTAGTCAGATGTATTTTCTTTCTTTCTTTCTTTTTTTTTTTTTTTGAGACACAGAGTCTTGCTCTGTCACCCAAACTGGAGTGCAGTGGCACAATCTGGGCTCACTGCAACCTCTGCCTCCCAGGTTCAAGTGATTCTCCTGCCTCAGCTTCCCAAGTAGGTGGGACTACAGGCATGCGCCACCACCATCTTTAGTACAGACAGGGTTTCACTCTATGTTGGCCAGGCTGGTCTCAAACTCCTGATCTCATGTGATCCTCATGCCTTGGCCTCCCAAAGTGCTGAGATTACAGGCATGAACCACCACGCCCATCCAGATGTATTTTCTATTCACAAAAATTGTTCCTTTTTTCTCTCTGCAAGCAGTTTCTAACTTATATTAATATATTTTCCTTCTGCACATGTATGGAAAGCCCTCTTCGGCCATGTGGGAAGAGTGGGAGGAAGGGGATTCCCAATGTCTGCCTCTGCTATTGGGAAAGCAATTGTTGGCATCTCAAGTTGAAACTTTGAATTTATTTTCTCAGAGAAAATACATTTGGTAGGTAATTTCCACAGTGGTAGCACTAGTATTCTAGTACTATACTATAGACACATTATAGGTTCAATAAGCTTCTTAACCAGACTACTGCTATTCATTGCATTGTTCTGTGAGGAAGTATATTGAAAAGCCCTGATTGGAAAACACCCTATTAGTTGATGCTTGTGAATACTGTGTTGGAATTGTGTGGCCAAATTTTGCTTTACAAAACATCATGGGGACTGGGAGTAACTTTTATCTGACCAGAGTCAGAGAAACAAAAACTATTAGAATTTTTTAAATTGTGATAAAAGTAGTATAACCCTCCCCCACTTTTTTTGAGACAGAGCCTTGCTCTGCTGTCCAAGCTGGAGTCCAGTAGTATGATCACAGCTGACTGCAGCCTTGACCGCTCAAGCTCAGACAATCCCCACTCCTCAGCCTCCCAAATAGCTGGGACTACAGGAGCGTGCCACCACACCCAGCTAATTTTTCTGATTTTTTGTAGAGACAAGGTCTCACTATGTTGCCCAGGTTAGTCTTAAACTCCTGGGCTCAAGCAGTCCTCCTGCCTTGGCCTCCCAAAGTGGTGGGATTACAGGCGTGAGCCACTGCATGCAGTTCATTTGTTCATTTTCTAATTGGGTTTTTAGATGTTTTATTGTAGAGTTTTGAGAGCTCTTTATACATTCTAGATACTAGTCTTTGGTTGGATATGTGGTTTGGAAATATTTTCTCCTGGTCAATAACTTGTATTTTCTTTGATCAACTTATCAGTGCTTTATGGATCCTGTTTTTTGGATCATGTCTAAAAACTCTAACCAAAGTTCATGAATATTTTCTCCTACATTTTTTCTAGAAGTTTTATAGTTCTACATTTTATATTTACATCTGTGATCCATTTTGAGTTATTTTTTATAAGGCATGAGGCTTATGGCAGGTTTTTGTTTGCTTGCTTTTTAAATAAACTTCATTTCTGGAGCAATTTTAGGTTCACTGCAAAATTGAGCAGAAAGCAAAGTTCTCAAATATTCCCCTGCCCCCAACACGCAGACACACTCAGCCTCCCCACTAACAACATCCGCCACCAGAATAGTTCATTTGTTAAAACTGATAAACCTACATTGACTTGTCATCATCACCCAAAGCCAAAGCTTACATAAGAGTTTGCTCTTGGTGTTACATGTTCTATGTATTCAGACAAAGTTATGACATGTATCCATTATACACTATTATACAGGATAGTTTTACTGCCCTAAAAGTCCTTTGTGCTCTACCCATTCATTCCTCCCTTCTCCCAACTCCTCGGAAACCACTGATTTTTTTTTACTATCGCTATAATTTTGCCTTTTCCAGCATGTCATATAGTTGGAATCATACAGTATCTAGCCTTTTCTGATTGGCATCTTTCACTTAGTAATATGCATTTATGTTTCCTCCATGTCTTTTCATGGCTTGATAGTCATTTCTTTTCCATGCAAAATAATATCTCTTTAAGTGGATGTACCACACAAAAAAGTTTGTTAATTTACCTACTGAACGACATCTTGGCTGCTTCAGCGTGTTAGCAATCATGAATAAAGCTACTATACATATCTATGGGGAGGCTTTTGTGTAGACATAAGTTTTCAACTCATTTGGGTAAATAGCAATGAGTGAAATTGCTGGATAATATGTTAAGAGTAGGTTTGGTTTTGTAAGAAATCACCAAACTGTTTTCCAAAGCAGCCATGCCGTTCTGCATACTTACTAGCGATGAATGAGAGTTCCAGTTGCTCCACATTCTGTTCTGGATTTTGGCCATTCTAACAGAATTTTAGTGGCATCTCATTTTTTCACCTGAGGTTCATCTTTTCTTGTCTGTGGAAGTCTCACTGCTCTAGCACTCCAGCTATTTTAACATAAAGATAAAACATTCTTGATGAAGTTGAAGGCCCTTTGTCCCTAATCCCTCGTCCCCTTCTCCTTTGAGGGAACCACTACCATGAATTTAGAGTGCGTCTTTCCAGTCCTTTTTTACACTTTAATGGACATATAAATATGTATCTATGCACAATATAGACCGTTGTTTTATATGTCTTAAATTTACATAAATGCTATCATCTTGTATGTTCATTTCTGCTGGTTTTGCTAAAAATTTTGTTTGCAAGACTTTTTCATTAAAGACTCTACAGTAGTCAGAAGCAACCATCTTTCCCCACTGGTGATATGTATGTAAAGTTAGTTCCTTCATTTTAGAAACAATTATGTAGTATTTCAGTATATGATTTTGCCAGGTTTTATTTCTTCATTCCATTTTCGGTGCACACTTAGCTTCTACTCTCCATGTTATAGTCACACAATTGATTTTTGGAACCTATGTTATGACTAAACGTTTATACTTTGTAGGGGAGATTTGTTGTTATTTTCAGCCACTCTGGAAGTTGTAATAACTCTTGATGTAGTTTGAGAATTTCTCATCTCATAATGTTGCCTCAAAATTAGAAGCCAAAAACTCACTTTTTTCAGCCTCCTTGGCAGCTGTAGGACTCGGGCACTGCCAGTGAAATCTATCTGCACAAGGCTTTGATTCAGAAGTGAGTGACAGAGAAAGGGAGGCCATGGTGGAGAAACACCGAGTCTTCAGAGTCAGCAGTGGCAGAGGCCCTGGAGGTGGCACCACATGCCCAGCATTGGCAACATGAGCCACAGGCCCTGTGCCCTGTGGCAAAAACCAAAAACTCCTAGAGCTCTTCAGCAGCATAATCAGGGTCTTATTTCTAGCTGTGGAACCATCCAGCCTCATTCTCTAGGTGTCTACATTCATTTTGTGCTTAATCTGGCGAAGGTGGTGCTCTGGTTTGTTGCAGCTGGGATTCCTGCATCATGTAGATTTAAGCACCAGCAGTGATTGCAAATGACCGGCCTCAAAGAAATGAGGATCTGGACTTGTTTTCCTCTCTGGTGGAACCTGAGAGCAGTGACTATCCCAGAGGTGTTAAAGGGTGATGATGTTACAGCCCAAGGCAGGTTGTCAAAACAGGGGGCCCTTAGAATGAAGACAAGTCTTGTGGGGAATGGAATAGCCATCGCCCTGAACTCTAGGGAGAGTATGAGGAACTGAAGGGCTGGGAGGAAAGCTGGATATTTCTAACTGACACGGAAAACTTAATGAAAAAGAACAAGCAGCTCAAATTCCACATTTTTGGTTCAAGGTAAGTTTGTGCAACAAGATACTGTCTATGATGGGGCTAAAGGAATCTTTTTTTTTTTTTTGAGACAAGTGGAAAAATTTTTTATTTCAAATTGTATTATTAGATAACAGTATTGTATCAATGCCAAATTTCCTGAATCTGATCATTGTATTATGGTTATGTAAGAGAATGTCCTTGTTGTTAGGCAATATACTAACAAGTATTTGGGGATAAAAATGTCCACAACTCACTCTGGAATGATTCAGTAATAAGAACAGTAATAACAATAATAAAAATAAAATATATGTATAAATATTAAAAAGAGAACACAATTGTGTCATAAGGTTAAGAGTTGATGAATCTAGGTAAAGGCCTATGAGAGCTCATTTTACTATTTTTGTAATTTTTCTGAAGGTTTAAACTTTTTTTAATAAAAAGTTTTTATTTTTATTTTTATTTATTTTATTTATTTATTTTTTATTGCATTTTAGGTTTTGGGGTACAATTGAAGAACATGCAAGATTGTTGCATAGGTACATACATGGCAGTGTGGTTTACTGCCTTCCTCCCCTTCACCTATATCTGGCATTTCCCGCCATGCTATCTCTCTCCACCTCCCCACCCCCCATCCCTCCCCCATTTCCCCCCAACAGACCCCAGTGTGTAGTGCTCCCCTCCCTGTGTCCATGTGTTCTCATTGTTCAACACCCGCCTATGAGTGAGAACATGCGGTGTTTGATCTTCTGCTCTTCTGTCAGTTTGCTGAGAATGATGGTTTCCAGGTTCATCCATGTCCCTACAAAGGACACGAACTCATCATTTTTGATGGCTGCATAATATTCCATGGTGTGTATGTGCCACATTTTCCCTGTCCAGTCTATCATCGATGGGCTTTTGGGCTGGTTCCAGGTCTTTGGTATTGTAACAGTGCTGCAATGAACATTCGTGTGCATGTGTCCTTATAGTAGAACGATTTATAATCCTTTGGATATGTACCCAGTAATGGGATTGCTGGGTCAAATGGAATTTCTATTTCTAGGTCCTTAAGGAATCGTCACACTGTCTTCCACAATGGTTGAACTAATTTACACTCCCACCAACAGTGTAAAAGTGTTCCTATTTCTCCACATCCTCTCCAGCATCTGTTGTCTCCAGATTTTTTAATGATCGCCATTCTAACTGGCGTGAGATGGTATCTCAATGTAGTTTTGATTTGCATTTCTCTAATGACCAGTGATGATGAGCATTTTTTCATATGTTTATTGGCCTCATGTATGTCTTCTTTTATAAAGTGTCTGTTCATATCCTTTGCCCACTTTTGAATGGGCTTGTTTTTTTCTTGTAGATCTGTTTTAGTTATTTGTAAATTCTGGATATCAGCCCTTTGTCAGATGGGTAGACTGCAAAAATTTTTTCCCATTCTGTTGGTTGCCAATTCACTCTAATGACTGTTTCTTTTGCTGTGCAGAATCTGTGGAGTTTGATTAGGTCCCATTTGTCTATTTTGGCTTTTGTTGCCAATGCTTTTGGTGTTTTGGTCATGAAGTCCTTGCCTACGCCTATGTCGTGAATGGTTTTGCCTAGATTTTCTTCTAGGGTTTTTATGGTGTTAGGTCTTATGTTTAAGTCTTTAATCCATCTGGAGTTAATTTTAGTGTAAGGCATCAGGAAGGGGTCCAATTTCTGCTTTCTGCACATGGCTAGCCAGTTTTCCCAACACCATTTATTAAACAGGGAATCCTTTCCCCATTGCTTGTTTTTTTCAGGTTTGTCAAAGATCAGATGGTTGTAGATATGTCGTGTTGCCTCTGAGGCCTCTGTTCTGTTCCATTGGTCTATATCTCTGTTTTGGTACCAGTACCATGCTGTTTTGATTACTGTAGCCTTGTAGTATAGTTTAAAGTCTGGTAGTGTGATGCCTCCTGCTTTGTTCTTTTTCTTAGAATTGACTTGGCTATGTGGGCTCTCTTTTGGTTCCATATGAAGTTTAAGGTGGTTTTTTCCAGTTCTGTGAAGAAGGTCATTAGTAGCTTGATGGGATCTTTATCATCCGGACGCAGTGGCTCATGCCTGTAATCCCAGCACTTTGGGAGGTCAAGGCAGGTGGATTGCCTGAGGGCAGGAGTTCGAAACCAGTCTGACCAACGTGGTGAAACCCTGTCTCTACTAAAAACAAAAAAATGAGCCAAGTGTGGTAGCATGTGCTTATAATCCCAGCTACTCAGGAAGCTGAGGCAGGGGAATTGCTTGAACCAGGGAGGTGGAGGTTGCAGTGAGCTGAGATCGCACCACTGCACTCCAGCCTAGGCAACAGAGCGAGACTCTGTCTCAAAAAAACAAAAAATATAAGAATCTTTATCTTGTGCAGCCACAGGACTAAGGTTGCCAAAAGTCAGACTCTGAATCCTGTGGGTTGCCCAATTGTAAAATCCATTGAATCCACAGATCATCAGATCCCTTATGTGAAATGTAGAGCATTGATAAGAAAATGAGTGGGAGCCAGGAATTGGAATGAGGAGATATGGGAGGATTCCATGAGCCTCCTTTGCCCCCATCTAATGTGGCTGCTCTTGCCTTACTTGAAGACCCTGAAATAACAATGTAATCACCTTAAGGGAGATGCCTGTTCTCTGTATGCCCCACTTCCCTCACCTCGTCAATGCTTTCAGATCTATAGGAAAATTAAGACCCACCGAGGAGCCAATCACATCATCAAACCCTAGAAGATGGTTTAGGGAAGGCCAGCCCAGCATGGTGAGGAAGGACCAGCACCTTACTCAGCAGTGTGGCAGGCACTGAGGTGAGCCCAGTCGCACAGAACAGGTAGGAAGGTTCTGGGAGATGCTGCCTTATCAAGAAATCAATGCTGAAGAGCACCTAGCATGCTCAGATATAAGAGGAGGGGATATATGTTAATATATCTTGTCTAGATTTAGAGATAAATTAGTGAGAAAAACAGAAAACCGAATATCTTAATTCATTTAGGCCATAAACTGGGTGGCTTATTTAAAAAACAAAAAACAAACAAAAAAACAGGCCAGGTACAGTAGCTCATACCAGTGATTCCAGCTCTTTAGGAGGCCAAGGCAGGAGAATCACTTGAGTCCAGGAGTTCACGACCAGCCTGAGAAACATAGTGAGACTTTTTCTCTACAAAAGATTTAAAAAATTAGCCAGGCTGATGGCATGTGCCTATAATCCCAGCTACTAAGGGGTGGGATTGGGACAGCTGAGGCAGGAGGATCGACGCTGTAGTGAGTCATGATTGCACCACTACACTCTCAGTGTGGGGGTGACCCTGTCCCAAAACAAAAACCCCAAACCTCAGAAATTTTTCTCTCATAGTTCTAGAGGCTAGGTAGGAAGTCCCAGATGAAGGCTCCAACAGATTTGGTATCTGGTAAGGGCCCACTTTCTGGTTCGTAGATGGTACCTTCTCCTCCTTCTTCTTCTTCTTCTTCTTCCTCTTCTTTCTTCTTTCTCCT
>NW_016107706.1:2306434-2327258 GCF_001604975.1 Cebus imitator | reverse complement strand
TTCTTCTTCTTCTTCTTCTTTCTTCTTTCTTCTTCTTTCTTCTTCTTCTTCTTTTTTTGAGATGGAGTCTCACTGTGTTGCCCAGGGTGGAATGCAATGGTGCTATCCTGGCTCACTGCAACTTTCGCCTCCCAGGTTCAAGTGATTCTCCTGCTGCAGCCTCCCAAATAGCTGGGATTATAGGCGCCCACCACCACGCCCAGCTGATTTTTGTATTTTTAGTAGAGACAGGGTTCCACCATGTTAGTCTGGTCTCAAAATCCCAATCTCAATGATCTGCCTGCCTCAGCCTCCCAAAGTGCTGGGATTACAGGCTTGAGCTACCGTGCCTCATAGATGGCACCTTCATGCTATGTCCCTACATGTGGAACAGAAAGGGCAAACAGTGTCCTTCAAGCCTCTTATGAGACTGATGCGATACCGACCGGACTGAGGCAACTCAAACCTCTTTTATAAGAGCAATGTTCCAACTAGTGAAGGCTCCACCCTCAAAACCTAATCACCTCCCAAAGGCTCCGCCTCCTAATACCATCACCTTGGGGCTTTGGATTTCAACATATGAATTATGGGGGCCTGTGGTGGGTGCACAAACATTCAGACCATAGTACTAAGTAACAGGAAAAAAAGACAATTCCCAATTTCAGAGAAAACAAAAGTTGAAAAGAAAATGAAAATTAGTCATGGTTTACCACACGGCTCAGCTATGAGCAGCCTTATATATTTATAATAAAGTAAACCCTGAGTTTTAAACTAAATTATGTATAGCAACATTCGGAGGAGAGGTGGCAGGAAGTGTCGTGTGTGAAGTAGAAGCGCACACGAGGTTTGTTAACATGAGCTAAATCTTCATCTTTCCTTGGGAAAAATCGAAAAGTCATGCCCAAAACGAAAGGATAAAGATACAGCCACATTTGTTATTTGGAGAGATGGGCACAAATGCCCAAGTAATCAGTTAAAAGTGGTTGCCCCCCCCAAGAGTGGGTAATACAAGTGGATGTCAGGGAGTGTAGACCTGTACCAAGCCTTGTAGAATTACTTGACTCTTTAAACGCTGTAATTTCAATAAAAGTAAAAAGTAAATTTAAAGATCATTTGCAAAGGCTAGTATCAGCTACCTGAAAAAACGTGAGGAATTATGTGGAACAGGCTAACGTAGGCCTCAGGGAATTGGAACAGAATTGTGGTTATGATGAAGAAAGGTTCAAGCTAATCGACTGCTCTGTGCTCTGTGCAAAGAAAGAATGGCTGGCTGGTGGGTGTACGGTGCAGTGGTGGGGCCTGGATAATCGCGAGAATTCTGGGGGGGAACATTTGCAGTGTGTGTCCAGGACTGGCAGGGGGGAAGGTCCCAGCCCAGCCTGGGCTTCCCAGAAAACAGAGCTTGAGCAAAGGTTTATGTGTGAACACTTCATTGGGAATGCAGTCTCAGGGAAGCAAAAGCGAGGGAGAAAGGGGTGTGAAGCAAAGAAAGAAGGAGAGTGAACAGGTGCGCTGCTCAGCTGGCCTGTGCTCAGCTCATCAATCATGGACCTCGCGGGGCTGGACTTCTGTGTCTCCCTGTCCACCTAAGCAAAGGACAACAATGTCATTGATCTGCTGGTTCTTCTTCATCTCCTGGATCCCAGTGGTCAAAATTTGCCTCTATGGAAGTTGATTATCCTGCACTTCCAGTATGTAAGGGATGATCTGAGCTCCCTCACCAGCTGTTAGGAGCCAGATCCCAAGCCCTGCATCAAGGGGCTTTGTCTGTGTCCAACGTGGTGGGAAGCACCAGCAGCAGCAGCAGCAGGGAAAGGCCGTCACACTCACTGCAGGATACCGCAGAGCCCGCAGAGAGGTGTGAGCTCCAACAACCAGCCAAAGCCCACAGATGAGCTGGAAAGGGCCACGAAGAGGAGGTGGCTGACACAGGACCTGGCTCACTGCCACAGCGTCTGAACCCCGTAGGTGCAGCTCTGCAGTGGCAACAGATGCATCCAGCCTCAAGCCCCACCTCCAAGAAGCTACTGATAGTCATGGCTCTTGCTGTAAAATATCCCACATCAGCCCGTACATTTCTTGAGAGTTTGGCTGGTGGGAGAATGTCCACCCAGGGAGGGATCAAGGCCTCCCAGGGTAACACTCCACCTGCTAAGCAAACTGCAGCAAGACTGGGTATATACGGTTTACGTTTTACTGACCTCTGGCGATGAATAAATTATTAAAATCATACATTCCTTCATTCAACAAGAATCACAGAAAATCCACTAAGAATTGGAGAATGTTGCGGTGAGCAAAACCAGAAAGGATTCTACCTTAAAGGCATACAGTTTAAAAAGGAAGACAGTCACTACCAATGACCATGGAAATAAAGGGTGTGGTAAGGGCATGAAATGAAAGGGTCTGCCTCTTCTGATTATCAGGGCAGACTTCCCTAAGGAAGAAATAACCAAGAAGGAGGACTAACTAGGTGAAGAAAGCATTCCAGGCAAAGGGAACAGCATTTGCAAAGACCTAGTAGCAGGTGGGAGTCTGGTTTGTTCAAGAACCTGAGTAGAGGCCAGTGGCCAGAGAGCAGAAACCAAGAAGCACAGCCATGAGGTGGGGCATGAGGGCACCCTGGTGCAGGTGGCTGCCAGGACAGTGGCCCTCTGTGCCTTTGAAAGCTAAAAGGAAGGCCCAAGGCGAAGGCAGCACTGTGCCAATAAGAGTCTGAATTAATTGGAAGAATAGCAAATAATTGAGCTGCCAGCTGTCCCCTGGTGGTCAGGACACATCAGTGCAGCTTTTCTAACAAGTGCTTAAAAAGTGTGACACTTTTGATCTTCATAGGAACAGAACGTTTAACTTCCTAAAACTTCAGTGAAGCAGTGCTGAGAGGCAACAACATTCAAGAAATTAAGTTACGCAATTAGTAAGAGCAATGAGAAAAGGAAAAAAGCAAACATCTTTTCAGGAACAAAATACTTCAAACATAAACTCATAGAAGCAGTTTTAAATGGGGTGCTGTAGTCCCCCCACTTAGCCATGGTTTCACTTTCTGAGCTTTCAGTTATCTGCCGTCAACTGCAGTCTGAAAATATTAAATGGAAAATTCCAGAAATAAACACTTTATAAGTGTTAGGTGGCATGCCATTGTGAGAAGCGTAATGAAATCTTGCATGTCCTGCTCCGACCCACCTGGGGTGTGAATCCATGCTGCCTCCCCGTTAGTCACTTTGTCTTGGTTATCAGCTCGACTGCAGTGTTATTTCAGTGCTTGGGTTCAAGTCACCCTTGTTTTAATGAATAATGGCCCCAACACAAAAGAAAAGCGACGCTGGCGTATTGTTATAATTGTTCTATTTGATTATTGTGTTACTCTATTACTGTGCCTACTTTATAAATTAAACTTTATCATAGATATGTATGTATTGGGAAAAGCATCATGTATACAGGGTTTGGTACCATTGCAGTTTCAGGCATCAGCTGGGGGGGTCTCAGAAAGTATCCCCCACGGATAAGAGGGAACTACTGTATCCATCTTGGGTTGCAGAACTCTTGAGGAATTGAGAATGACGATGAAGCACAGAAGATATCCGCACTGAAATGGAACATTCTCTACGCACTGTTTTGTAGCCTGTTTCCCCTACTCTCCCTCCAGAATGATATCATTGCCAAGGAGATTCACTCTTCACATCCTTGTAACAATGAGTGAAATGGCCTCAAATCAATGGGCACCTCTGGGCAACATTTTCTCTACAATTTCAGCTGCTGAAAAATGTTAATTTTAAACACATAAAGGCAACAGAGGCATATTTAGATTCTAAGCTGTTACATTCCTCTTGCACTGTTTAATATAGATTCCTTTCATGTCTATGTTCATGTGGGCCTGCATGAATGCTTAACTGTATGCTCTCAGCCTAACACTTTAGAAGATTTTTCACTGGATATAAATATCTTTAGTCTGAGGTATTTATGCTAAAGTTTTTTGAAAATGAATATTCTACTCTGACAATGTGACTCAGAGCTGTGGCATAAAGAATTAAAACAACAGTATTTAGCCTACCAAAAATGTTGAAAGTTGTTTTCATCAGATAGTTGCAATGGTGTAAATAGAATGGCTTGCCATTTGAGAATTCTTTTAAAAAAGGAAGCTAATAACTCCAAAAACATGGTGGCAATCTCAGAAAAATATTAAACTATAGACCAAAAATGATAAAGTTATTGAAATATACATATATATATACACACACACAAAAATTATCTGCCACAATAGTCATTGTTTTTGTTTGTTTGTTTGTTTTGTTTTTTGAGGCAGATTCTCACTCTGTGGCCCAGGGTGGAATGCAGTGGCGCAATCTTGGCTCACTGCAACCTCCACCTCCTGGGTTCAAGTGATTCTCCTGCCCCAAACTCCTGAGTAGCTGGGACTACAGGCACCAGACACCAGGCCTAGCTAATTTTTTGTATTTTTAGTAGAGACAGCGTTTCCCCATGCTGACCAGGCTAGTCTCCTGACCTCAGGCGATCCACCCACCTCACTCTCCCAAAGTGCTGGGATTACAGGCGTGAGCCACTGCACCTTGCCACGTTTTAATCATTCTCTGGGCTCCTCAGTTTAAAATATTTTTATATACGCTATGACAGAAACAGACTCATCCATTTAATTTATTTGAGTAACAGCACTCTGTTTAATAAATTTTCTATTCTAAAATTCATTTTACATTGATCACATGCCATGTGCCAGACTCTATATATAAGGTCTGAGTTATTCTTGGAAGACTTCCTGAATTTGTATTTAAATAGTTTAGAAGACTCTGCTTTCTATCATTCTAGAACTCGATAAATATAGTATCTTGATAAACTCTTTCTTTGCTAAATTATCAGTGAAAATTTCACTAGCTGGGCTATTTCGCTTTTTCATCATGAAGCATTTGGTGGGCCATCCCCTGTGACATGGATGTCACTATTCCATCTTGGAATTTGCTCAATTTCTCCACTGGGTAAAATGGTTTATTGGCTGTCAGTTTGTAAAGTGCTCTCTGGGATTATTTGAGTGGAAGACAGTAGGAGTGGAAACATATTTCACTGTCTTTTCTGTCGAGATGAAAGGAACATGCCCAATAAATCATCTTCTAGCAAGAGTGGATGAAAATTCCAGTGAGTGACCTAGCACCTGCATCAGATGGTGGTCATACAGAGTGTCCTGTGGATAGTTACGGTCTCCAGGGCCTCATGGCTTCTTCTACCGTCACTTTAGTTTCATATTTGTTATTACTATATGTGTGTGTATGCACACATTATATAACTGTATATAAATATTTGCTTTAAAACCTACTCCCCAAAGTCATGGAAAGAAAGAGAGAGAATTAGAATTTTCCTTCTCACTCTGTCCCTATCTGCCCGGTTTCTTCCCATACCTCCTTCACCGTCTAACTAACCACTGTTACTATTTTCTTATGAGTCCATACAGATTTTCTTTACATACTTACAAGCAAATATGAATATTTGCCTTGGGGTTTGTCCTTTTATACATAAAAGGTAGCCCGCTACATGCATTATTCTGCACCTCGTGTTTTCCCTCTCATTTCACAGATAGCACCCTTATTCTTTTTGTCTTTCTGGTTTATTTTGTTTTTTGAGGCAAAGTCTTGCTCTGTCGCCCAGATGGAGTGCAGTGGTGCAATCTTGGCTCACCGTAACCTCCACCTCCCGGGTTCAAGCGATTCTCCTGCCTCAGCCTCCCAAGTACCTGGGATTACAGGCACGTGCCACCATGCCTGGCTAATTTTAGTAGAAATGTGGTTTCGCTATGTTGGCCAGGCTGTTCTCAGACTCCTGACCTCAAGTGATCTACCTGCCTCAGCCTCCCAAAGTGCTAGGACTACAAGCATGAGCCACCATGCCCAGCCCCTTATTCTTTTTAAAGCTGCATACCATTCCATTCTTCCAATGTATGCATAAGCCACGATTTATATAATCAGTCCCCTTTTGAGGGAAATTTAGGTTTTTTAATCTTTTATTATTACTGCAGTAATTAACCCTGTACGCTGTCATTTTGCCTGTGTACAAATATACTTTAGGACAAATTTCTAGAAATGGAGCTGTAGGAACAACTGATCAAGGTGTTTGTAATTTTGACAAATGTTGCCAAATTGTTCTCTCTAAGGGCCATACCAAGTCACTCCCGCCCACAGCGTGTGGTTCCATTTGATGTATTTTCAATGGTTTTCGGAAGAGAGAAGATATTCTGATCATTGCTTGTTTCCTATCTATGACATGCATTCATTGAACAGAGACTTACCTAGTGCCAGCCACACCCCACGCCCTCTTCTTAAGTCCTGGAAATATAGCAGTGAACAAAGCAACACAAATCCCTTTCTTAACATTTGAGTTGTGAGACAGAGAAAGGGAGGGCAGAGGATGGGCCTGGAACATACTTTCCTGATCACTTGAAGCCACAGTCACCAACTCAGATGCCACACAGGGAACTTGTGTGTGTAAAGACAGGCATCAGTGAGCTGTCAGGGGGGTGGTAAGGACTGTGTGCAGGCTGCCCTAGGGCCATAGGTCATATGGAGGAAAAAAAAAAAAAAAAAGCCCATATGACAGCGCTTCCCAATTTTCAAGAGAAACCAGAAATACAGATTTTCTCTTTTTCTTTTTTAATTTTTTTATTTTTATTTTTTAAGAGATGGGGTCTCATTATGCTGCCCAGGCTGGAGTGCAGTGGCTATTCACAGGAGCGATTCCACTACTGATCAGCACAGGAGTTTTGACCTGCTCCGTTTCCCACCTGGGCCGATTCACCCCTCCTTAGGCAACCTGGTGGTCTCCCGCTCCCAGGAGGTCACCACGTTGATGCTGAACTTAGTGCAGACACCCGATTGGCATAGCACACTACAGCCCAGAACTCCTGTACTCAAGCGATCCTCCCACCTCAGCCTCCCGAGTAGCTGGGACTATAGACACGTGCCACCGTGCCCGCAGAAAGACAGATTTTCATGTGATATCTCCCCACTTTTAATGCTGAGAAGCATTCTAAATTTTAAGAACACTTTGAGGACAGTTTTTGTTACTGGGGCTAGGTAAGTTGATACTACAGTTTACATGGAAATATAAACATGCAGGAATATCTAGGAAAACACTGAGGGAGAAAAAGCTATAGTGGGTGTTGGGGACTAGCACTACTATACATTAAAACGTAATAGAAAGCCTCTATAATTAAAACACTGTGGTAGTGGTACATGAATAGATGGACCAGCAAAACAGAATAAAAAGGCCAGAAATCAATCTAAATGCATATGGAAAAGTAATATACATTCAAAGTGGCATTGTAAAACACTGGGACAAAGACTGACTTTTTATTAAGTGGTGCTGCAACAATGGATAGCCATGGAACAAAGATAAAACCGGATCCTTATCTCACACCATCCCAGAGAAGCAAATGAAAATGGATCAGAGGTCTAACTGTAAAAGATGAAACCATACAGGCACTAGAAGAAAACATGGATATGGTCTTGCATAGTCTGGTTTTAGAGACAGGTTTTCCAACTATGACTCAAAATCCAGTGGCAATAAAAGAACAGATCAATATATTTGACTACATAAAACTAAACTAAAAAAATGTTTTCTTGGCAAAAACACCATAAGCAAAGTCAAAAGACAAATGACAAGATGTGAGAAAATACTTGCATTTATGTCACAGATAAAGAGCCAATGTCCTTAATATAGAAAAAAATCTCTTTAAAAAAAAGTGAGAAGTGGAGATCATGTCCTTTGCAGGGACATGGATGAAGCTGGAAACCATCATCCTCAGCAAACTCACACAGGAACAGAAAACCAAACACCGCATATTCTCACTTATAAGTGGGAGCTGAACAATGAGAACACATGGACACAGGGAGGGGAACTTCACACACCGGGGCCTGTCAGTGGGTAGGGGGCTGGGGGAGAGAGAGCATTAGGAGAAATACCTAATGTAGATGATGGGGTCATGGATACAGCAAACCACCATGGCACATGTATACCTACGTAACAAACCTGCACGTTCTGCACATGTATCTCAGAGCTTAAAGTATAATTTTAAAAAACAGCATTTTTTAAAATGTGAGAAGTGAGTTATAAGTCAATAGAAAAATGGGCAAAATGGATGTCACTACAAAAAGATATTAAAATGGGCTTAAACATTTAAAAATATATTCAGTTTACATTATAAAAGAAATACAAATTTAAACTGTGCTGAGATATCATTTCTCTCCTAGCAGACTGGCAAAAATGTTTAATATAACAACACATTCTGTTGGTGAGGCTGTGGGAAAAGAGGTACTCTCATGCATTGCTGGTGAAAATGCGAATTGATACAAACTTTCTGGGAGGAAATTGGCAATTCGTAACCAAACTACAAGTGTCTTCCTTTTAACCCAGTTATCCAGGAACATAGCTTAAGATACTTCTCTAACAACATAAAAAGGACTGTAGCGTTGTTTGTAGTGCAAAATTCTGGAAACATACTAAATGCCATACATGGAAGGGGAGCTGATGAAATGATAGTAAGTCCACACAATGAAATACTATACAGTGGCTTTAAAAAAGATTATTAGGAATACCTCTATGAACTAAAATGGAGTGATTTTTAGGCTGCATTGTGACGTGAAAAAGAGAGGTACAAATGAGTATCTATTGTATGCTACTTATCATGTAAGAAGTGAGAAATAATAATATATACCTGTGTTGACTATTGTACAGAACAACAACAACAAAATCACGGAAGGATAAACCAGAAAGTAATGACAGTGATTCCCTAAAGGTGCAGGGTCCAGGCCTGGCAGGTAGGAAGTGGGGGTGGGGAAGGTACAAAAGGGCAGTGATACTTCTCTGAGGACACCTTTCTGTGTGGTTCTGACTTTTAGAAACATGTTAGTGTTTCACTTGCCTAAAACATACAAACAAGCAAACAAGGATGGGGAAAAACGCTAAAATAGAATACAAATAGCAAAAAAAAAAAAAAAAATTGGCCCTAATTGGAGGTGGGGGAACTAACCCAAGTCACATTTGAATAAAGTGTTTTGACAAAAGGCAAAGAGAGTGTAAAAAAGTATTAAACTCTGCTTACTGAGTTGGGTTTTTGCAGTAGACTGGGATAGCAATTCTGAAGCTACTTTCTGGGCATTCTAAGAGTGAGCATTGTGTGTAAATAATGTACTGTAGATAATGAGAGTCAAGTTTCTCACTATTAGAGAAGGGAGTTGCAAATATGGCAAGAGGAAAAGGACACTACACTAAATCATGTGGTGTTAGGAATCTGAGGTGTCATTATAAACTCAAGGTTTTAGTAGACTGAAAATAAATAGATGTTGATAGGTTGATTAATAATATAGATGTAGATAGATTAATCGATATTGAGAAATGATAGATAAATTGACATAGCTATGTCCACCAAGGGAACCTAGGATCAATGACACTGCAGCAGCAATGAGCACATCTGGCACCCAGAACTTGGCTTCTAAATACTCTTCTCCACTAAAAAGAAGCAGGGCTCCTTAGAGAAATAACTGATTCCAGGGCTGGTGCAAAAAAAGGACACTATGAACCCAGAGCATCTTGTTGTACCAGAGTAAGGAAAAGCGCGAGAATAACAGAGCCAAACGCACACAAAAGCCGACCTGAACAGCCTCCCACTGACCAAAAGTTGACAGCAGTAACAATAACACAAGCTTATTCTCATCAAACAAAACTAGAGGGTAAATGCCTGATGAGAATAAGGTATTTACATTATCTCAAAGTACCTCCCTCATACACAAAATGCTTTCCAATTACAATGGGGAAAATACAGTGACAAATTTTACTGTGAAGAAACCTTAGAAACACTGCTATAACCAAGTAATCAAACTTAACATTACCAATAATGCCACAAAGCAATGTCAAGTGCCTCCTCATATGAGGCACTGGTAAGGATACAGCATCACTTCTGAAGTATTCTCACCAAAAAATGCATAATCTGAATCTAATCATGAGGAAACAACAGACAAACCCATGTTAAGGAGTATTCTACAAAATCACTGGACTCTACTCCTCAAAAGTGTTAAGATCATGAAAGACAGAGAAAGGGGACCTGTTCCTGATTAAAGGAATCTAAAGAAACAGGGAAACATAATCCTAAATTGGATCCTAGGCCAGAAAACATAAATACTCTCTTTTGCTATAAAAGACAAAATAGGCAAATTGGTGAAATAAGCATAAGGTCTGTGGATTAGATGATAATACTGTATCAATGTTAATTTACTGATTTGATCATTGTACATGGTTATGTAAGAGACTATCCTTTTTAAAGAAATTTTGAAATGTTGAGGGTAGGCCTGAAGCTTACTTTCAAATGATTCAAATAATAATGCAGTGGGGGATTAAAAAGTTAATCTTTGGGGAATTTAGTTAAAGGGTATATAGGAATTCTTAATTCTTACAATGTTTCTGTAAGTCTATAATTATAAAAAAAAAAAAAAAAAAAAAAAAAAAATAAAAATAAAAAAAAAAAAAAAAAAAAAAAAAAAAAGAAAAGAAACCAACAGCAACACTGTAGTACGAGTCTGCTCTACACAGGCAAAAACAAAAAACAAAAATCATAACAAACCACGTTTGCCACCAGCATGCGCCAGTGGGCTGGATTCTACTTCCGGGCTGCCAGTTCGCAGTCTCCGGTTTAGAGCTGTTCTCTTAGTTAATTTGGATTGCTGTGTTGCTACCTGTTGCCAGTGCTGGAGAATGCTTCTGCTGCACCTGGAACTTTTAAGCCAGCTTAGCACCAGATAAGCAGATAGCCCTTATATAAATAAGCAATTTGATAATTTGACAATAAAACAGTTTAAATCTGAAGGCAGCCCTAGTCTTCCAAGATGGCTTGGGGCACTGTGGTCCAGTCCTTCCTCCGTGGAAGTCCTGCATTTCAGTACTTGCCTTGAAGGATGCAAGTACTCTTCCTTCCTGGTTTCTGGCCTCAACCATACACAGTGCTAGAGGGGTATTGAATCATCTTTAAGAAGCCTAATGTTGAAGAAAACATGTTTGCGTAAATAAAGGGAAAAAAGAAACCCTAAAGTTGAATGAGTAAAGTTATGAAGAAAGAAAAATCTGTTTCAATTTTGGAAACAGAATGTTATTGTTGGTATATCAAGCTTTTCTGTGTAAGCAGGAGAAGCCAGGTGAGCACCCGGGCTTGCCCCAGGGACCCCGTGCAGCATACGGGAGGGTCACATCTGAAGGTGCAGCCCAATCTGTCAGAGCCAGGATGTGTTAAACCAGTTCACACACTGATCTCGAAGCATTCATGCCACCTCTCCCTCCTCAGCCTACAATCACTCTTTCCTGCTTATTAATAAGTCCAAAAGCCATTAATAAGTCTCAAGACACAGACCAAGAGTACTAACCTTAGAGGAGGCAGCTCTCTATGAACTGGGCCTTGGGAAGCAGGCAAGGGTAACTCAAGGGCAGAGCGAAGAACAGCATTCTTGGCAGAGGAAAACACACATGCAAAGGAAAAGTGTGACTGGTATGACATAACCTTGGGATTTTTTTTTTAAGATAGAATCTCACTCTCACCCAGGCTGGAGTGTAGTAGCTTGATCTTGGATCACTGCAACCTCCACCTCCTGGGTTCAAGCAATTCTTGTGCCTCAGCCTCCTGAGTAGCTGGGATTACAGGCGCACGCCGCCACTGCCAGCTAATTTTTTTGGTATTTTTTTTAATAGAGATGGGGTTTCATCATGTTGGCCAGGCTGGTCACAGACTCTGTATCTACATTTTTTTGAGACAGGGTCTCACTTTCTTGCCCAGGGTGGAGTGCAGTGGTGTGATCTTGGCTCACTGTAGCCTCAACCTCCCAGGCTCAGGTGATCCTCCCACCTCAGCCTCCCAGGTGGCTGGGACTACAGGCATGCACCACCACCACACCTGGCTAATTTTTTGCATTTTTTGTACAAATGGCAAAATCCCACCCACCTCAGCCTCCCAAAGTGCTGGAATTACAGGCATGAGTCACCACACCCAGCCTGGGCATGTGTCTTAGTCTCTTGCCATTTATCTGTATCTCTTCCTATCTCTCTGGGAATAGTCCAATAGATATGCAGTTTGGAGTTGTGAATTTAGCTTCCTGAGGACAGGGGTGCCCAAGAAGTCCAGATCTGTGAGATTCTGGGTTTCAGGCCTCCCCATCCGGCATGCGGGAAGAGTGCCCCTGAGCACATGCTGCTCATCCAGATAACCACACCTCCAGAGAAACGAGGCTGAGGAGGTTTGACTAAAGATTATGCTTATCCCACAGCAATGTTCTGGATTTTTGTCAACGCCTTCCCTTCCTCGGATAAGTCCAGCACAATCATTTTCTCAGACATCCTACTTTAAGCACAGCACGGAGGAATGACGGGAGCTTGGAGTTAAGATCTAGGAACTCCCAGTCAATGACTTGCCCTGTCATCCTTAGCAGCAGCTTCCCGGACAGAAAGGATCCCCCCGACACAAAGGCAGTCATCGGCATCTCAGCTCTGTGATGGAGCAAGCCACTTCACCCTGCGAAGCCTGTTTCCTCAACTGTACCATGGCATTGTTAACGGAGAGGTTGTGAAGACAGAATCCTCCCATCATAGGGCTTGACACACCTCCGGCTGCTTCAGGCTCTGCCCAAAGCTGGGAGGAAGGGACGGGGGATCTTCTCTACAACCTCAGGAAATGCCCCCTTCCATAGCTGTCAGGGCAGGCCCACCTCTGACATTTGCAGGACAAGAGGGCAAATGGAGGCCAATTCTGTATGCTGTGGGGTGTTCTTCATTCCATTCCATCCAAACCAGGAAACTGCAACAAACTCTGGGCTGAATGACCAGGTTCTAATTTAAAATGAACAGATTCCCTGGAGTGCTGCACCAGTGGGACAGGGCAGGGAGAGCCAAGCCCAGGCGCCTGGCTCACGGCAGCCTCCCAGCTCTTCCCTGATGTGTGAGCCCCATGCTCAAGCCTGTGGGATAGAAAATTCCAAGGTCCTAGGTGCCCAGGTGCATTTCCTAACAGGGGAGGCGGAGGCACAGACTTCAGATAGTCACATGCCCTGGTGTCCTGCAAATTTCTTACCCCATGGGGAAGGGAACAACTAGACAAAGGCCTAAATACGGCCTGCTAAAGCACCAAGCCCAGGACAAGAGCCCCTTTTGCTTGAGTCTAAGGGCAAGAGTGAGACAGGATTGGACATCTGACCTGTCAACAGCACCCATTGACTGAGCAGTGACCTATGAGGTGTCCTGTCATGAAGAGCTCCCCCCAGGGAGGATGATCATTGAAGACTGTAATTTCCAAAGCTGGCTACCACAGCATTTCCATTCACAGGCTCTTCTCTCACCTTGCCATGCCTCTTCAAGAGATGGAGTCTGTTTCTTCTCCCCCTGAACCTACATGGGACTTTATGATGCTCTTGGTGAACAGAATACAGTAGAAAAGACACTGAGTCATTTCTGAGACTAGGTCATAAAACGTGGTATGACTTCCACCTGGGACTCGCTCAGAGGATACACCCTGGCAACTTGGCCACCATGCTGGGAGGAAGCCCAGGTCGCTGGAGAGATCATTGTTTAAAAATATAGGGTTTTTTGTTTTTTGTTTTTTCAGACAGGGTCTCTGTTTCCCAGGCTGGAGTGCAGTGGCGCCATCTCGGCTCACTGCAGCCTCTGCCTCCTGGGTTCAAGCGATTCTCCTGCCTCAGCTTCCTGAGTAGCTGGGATTACAGGCATGCACCACCACACCCCGCTAATTTTTTTTTTTTTTTTTTGAGACAGAGTTTTGCTCTTGTTACCCAGGCTGGAGTGCAATGGCGCGATCTTGGCTCACCGCAACCTCTGCCTCCTGGGTTCAGGCAATTCTCCTGCCTCAACCTCCTCAGTAGCTGGGATTACAGGCACGCACCACCATGCCCAGCTAATGTTTTGTATTTTTAGTAGAGACGGGGTTTCACCATGTTGACCAGGATGGTCTCGATCTCTTGACCTCGTGATCCACCTGCCTCGGCCTCCCAAAGTGCTGGAATTACAGGCTTGAACCACCGTGCCCGGCTTGCCCAGCTAATTTTTGTATTTGTAGTAGGGATGGGTTTTCACCATGTTGGTCGGGCTGGTCTCAAACTCCTGACCTCGTGATCCACACTCACTGGCCTCCCAAAGTGCTAGGATTACAGGCGTGAACACTGTGCCCGGCCCAAAATTATGTTTTATTATGATTTAGGTATGAAGAGGCCAACAGGTCAGGAGACGACTGCCATTGAAAAGATGTTTGTTACAGGCCCAAGAGAAGGGGACACACCAGGCTGCGTGGGACGACACGCAGATGTGCCAGGTTGGTCAGGAGGCTGAAGGGGAAAGGGGAACTATGGCAAAGGCCGTTAGTGTGGTTTCCACAAAAAGGAACAGGTAAGCAGGTTCACGGTTAGCTAGTTTAAATAATTTCGGGGGACTCTGAGGTGTAGGGGCTGGCCCAGTTGTCTGGTACTTGGCCCCTGGGTGTCTAGGGCAGGGGAACAGTGGCCTGTAATTGCTTGATAAAGGGCGTAGGAGGGAATGTGGGTGCTGGATTGACTGGTTTGCATATGAAAGACCCTCGCAGGTCAGTTATCTGCCATCTCTAAGAATCTGCTCTGGAAGGGGCAGGCCCTCCAAGGTCAGCGAGGCCCCAAGATGTCAAAAGCAAGGCCTCATGATGTGAAAATATCAGAGTACAGAAAACACAAGACATGGTCAATACCATTTGCAGGTTTTCCAGCCAACAGCCCGAAGCCGCAGCTGCCAGCCAGCATCAGCTGTGATGCGCAGTGCTGACGCCTCCAGGTGAGTCCGACTCCCACTTTCAAGCAGCCCAGTGACCCCGAAGAAAGCAACAATGAGCTATCCCCACCAAACCCTGCCCCAACTGCAGATTCATAAGCTATACATAGTCTTGATTTTTTTAAAGTCACTAAAATGTGGGGTAATTTTTTAACACAACTATAGTAACTTGAAAAATAGGAATGTACTAAGGCAAACAGATCCTCTCTCTCCCAAATTTAAACTGGGACTTATGAGAATTAGTGAGTTGTTAAGAAGAGGACAAGTGGTTAGACCCAAACCGAAGCAGCGATGAAAGAGGCAGCGGAGTCACATTTATGACAAATGACTTGTCTGTAGTATCAGGAGCTCGGGCTGGAGCGGTCTTGCTGCTGAAAGGCTGTTTCCTGAGGTCAACCCTGAGGCCTGCCAGGCAACATAATAGCTTTCTTTATAGTCTGAGCTGGGATCCTGTGAGGCCTTAGATGGGCAGAGACGCCCGCTCCAGGACCCTCGTGCTGACCCTTCCCTGACATGGCCTCCATTTCCTGTGGCCAAGGGAGGCTCTTGCCTTTGGAAACATGGTACCCAGCCACAGCTTGGTGTACAGTAAGCAGGCAGGATGGGTAACACCCACCCTCCTTCTTTTCTCTTACCAAGAGCCATCAGGGAGTCAGAAAGACACTAAATGTTAACGATCTGTGTGAACTCTCAAAGTCTAGTCAAATCCATGTGGCTTGTGTCTTCATTTCCCCAAAATATTTTTTGCTTTTGATATTTTAAAAATAATTTTTAATGGAATATCCAGCAATTTTACTTCCTTGGTCCTGTGTCTAAGCTCGGACCAGGACAGGGAACCCCTTCTGGTTTGCACCCATTCCAGAGCCTTGTGGTGACACACCATCATCTGTGTGTTCCTGCCCAGAGAGAGGAGGCCACTTGCCTATTGCCTCTTCCAGCTAAGATAGGGCCTCCTTCTCCACCCATCCCAGCAAGATCACGGGGATTGCCTCCTATGGCCATGGTGGGATCAGAGCCAGATGGGGTAGATGGGGACGGTTCATGGGTTAAGAGCCCCGTTTAGGAATGTGGATTGGCAGTGTATGTGGGAGAGGAACAGCGTGTATGGTGGGGGTGGGGGGCGAGTGTGTGTTAGCGGCAACCAAGGAGGGCTCAGTGCAGGGTGTGTGGTCAGGGACGGGGAGGTGGGAGAGAGGGAAGGACTGTGGAGTCAGGAGACAGACTGGTTTACTGAGATGTTATTTTTTTTTTTTTACCTCCTTGTATTATTTTTTTTTTAATTGGAGTTTTGCTCTGTCTCCTAGGTTGGAGTGCAGTGGTGTGATCTTGGCTCACTGCAACCTCTGCCCCTGGGGTTCAAGCAATTCTCCTGCCTCAGTCTCCTGAGTAGCTGGGACTACAGGTGTATGCCACCACACATGGCTAATTTTTTGTATTTTAGTAGAAATGGGGTTTCACCATGTTGCCCAGGCTGGTCTTAAACTCCTGAGCTCAGGCAATCTGCCTGCCTCAGCCTCCCAATGTGCTAGGATTACAGGCGTGAACCACCACTGTGCCTGGCCACCTCCTTGCATTCTACCCTCACACACCCACCCCCTGTCCCAGAGGAGACAGCCTAGCTCTCTCTACTCCGGCCTCTGGGAAGTTTGTGTGAAAAGCAGAAATTGCCTACAAATGCTCATCTGTGGTCATGTTCATGAGGGAGCCTCTGAGAGCCTTCCAAGACCAAGAGGGTAGCAGGCTGGGTTCCAGGGCAGCTGAAAGGGGAGGGCAGTGCTTGTCAAGGCTGAGACCTGGCAGGCCAGAGCGGGAGTGAGGGAGGGAGAAACAGGCAGTGCCAACTTGGAGAAACCAGCCTGGGCAAAGACAGCCTTGTCACGTGTGAGCTCTGTGTCTTGGCATTTGTATGAGCCTGTGTACAAATGAGCAGGTAACTGCACGTACCAAGGTGTGTGTCTGTGACCAGATCTGCCTGTGCAATACCTCCCTTGCCTGGCCGAGGCACCGCCCATGTGAATGATGCCAGTGGGAGATCTGCCATGGCGGCTGCCTGTCAAAGCTGATGCTGTAAAAGACGTGAGAGGGCAGCCGCCTTCCCAGAAGGGGCTGCGTACACACATACACGGACCCCTAATATACATACACGTGGGCATGCAGTGACACTCACATGGGTTGGCCCTTCCTCTTTATCAGCGGGCAGCCTCGGGATGATGGGCAACATACAGTTCACACTACAGACTGTGACCATGTTTGGGTCTGCTCACCTCAGCTCCAACACAGCCTGTGTAGGCACAGGCCAGAGAATAAAGGGGGTACCTGCAGATGGGCCAGAGCCCAGGACCTGGGGAGCCTGGGTGAGAGGGGCCACAGACAACACCAGCCAAGCAAAAGTAGCCTCCCTCAGCCGGGCCACATGACACTTGGTACCTGAGATATAGGGGATTCATCAAAGGGACAATCCTCACCGGGGCTAAGTATGGGGTTCCACCTTAAGGGTCTCAATGGCTCCAGAGTCACTAAATCAACTTGAGACTCTGTGACTCTCTGCCCTTTCAGGAGCCAGCCACTCTTGCTAGTGGGGTGAGAGCACACAGAGCTGCCTTGCCCACTCTGCTCTAGGGGCTATTCCATTGTGACAGGGTTTCAGGACAGAGCCATGTCTTCTCCCATCCAGGGATGTCAGAGAGGGTCCAAGCCTGAGGCCATGTCCCCTTTTTGCACTCAAACTCTTTGGGTAAGGCAGGCCTATAATTTTGGAGGTACGGAAGTGGTGTCAGGGGTGTCCCCTTCCAGGAAGGCTTCTTAGGTTTCTGGGTACCTTAAGAATGTTTCAGTTCATTCCCAAGGTCATAGAGTCTATCTCAGATCAGGGTGTGTCTTGTTCTTAAACTCCCCAAACACCTCTGACCACTAGCTTTATGCCAGATGTCCTTTTCTCTGTGCCCAGGACCCCCGGTTGACTGCCCTTTTCTCTTTCACCAGTGGCTTGCATCCACTCTCCCTTTCATTTTCCTCCTCCAAGACTGGCTGCCACGCGGGGCACATTGCACCAGTTCCCCTGCTTTCTACCCTCTCCAGACAGGCACTCAACCTTTCATATTCCTGAAGGCGTTTTTCCTTTTTTCTTTTCTTTGAGATGGAGTCTTGCTCTGTCGCCAGGCTGGAGTGCAGTGGTGTGATCTCAGGTCACTGCAACCGCCTCCTCCCGGGTTCAAGCAATTCTCCTGCCTCAGCCTCCTGAGCATCTGGGATGACAGATGCGCCGCCACACCCAGCTAATTTTTGTATTTTTAGTAGAGACAGGGTTTCACCATGTTGGCCAGGCTGGTCTCCAACTCCTGACCTCAAATGATCCACCCACTTTGGCCTCCCAAAGTGCTGGAAATGCCCTCAGGAGGCTCACGCCACTGCACCCAGCCTCCTGAGGGCGTTTCTGCTAATACTCTGGGGAAAGCTGAACAGGAATGCAAATCATGACAGGTAAGGTAAGAGACACGACTGAGCCCATTCTGACCGTGGTGTACACTGAGGAACGGCTGGGAGAGAGGTCTTCCACATTTAGCTGGGCTCTTGTCAAGGACCACACAACATTGTGGCCAGCAGGGGGCAGGTTGGACCTGCTGGACCACTGACCTGTTTGAGAGCCTTATTCTTGGGAGTGAAGTGTCTTTAGATGGGAAGGATGCTGTACCCAGGTCCCACCTGGGACAAGTAGAGTGCATCCCTGGGGACAAGGGTAGAGGTAGAAGATGGCTAGGAAGCCCCAGGTATCAGTGGACATAGGCATTTGATTGGAGAAGCCATGTGTGATGGGGGCAAGAAAGGATCAGGATGTTGAGGAAGCATGGGGATTATGGGTGTTGAAGACAGAAGGATAAGCTGTTGTGGACCCCTTAGGGATGGTGTCCTGGGACAAACTGAGTGAGAATGCAAGGTGTCTTGAGGTGTAAGAGTGTCCTCTCCCTTTCCTAACCCCTTGATCCTCCTGGTTATGGGGAAAAGTAGTAGCTAGAGGTCACATCCTTCCCCTAGAGACCTCTACCTCTTTGCTTCAGATGCTACTTGTAGACCACTCCAGCCTAGGCATGTAACTGTGATTTGATTACATGAGCCAATAGAGCCCACCCCAACTCCCCGCCCTTACTTAAGCTGGTCTGAGTTTTGACTTTAACCTTCAGATCTTAACTAGTTTCTGAAGTGATGCCTGTTACTTGCTCATGAATTCTCAGTGGCTCCAGATTACCCTCAGGTTCAATTTCTTTTTTTTTTTTTTTATTTTGAAAAAAAATTTGTCTCTGTAGAGACTGTCAAAAATTGCCAATGCCGACTATATTTCAAGTCGTCATGGCGGGGTATTGGGAAAAGTTTTCAATTAGCAATAATTGCGCCTTGGATAAACCTCATTGGCTACAATACTGCCACTGCGCAAAGCTAGGTTCAATTTCAAATTCACCCTGGTCTTCAAGACCCCACCTCTTGCTCCATCATTATGTCCTGCTGCTTCTCAGATGCAGTCTTCTCTGTGGACACTGTGGATGAAAAAGTCCCCTCACCCAGGAACTGAAGGCTCTGAAAATGACACTGTTAGCAGCATCTCCTCTGTGGGGACTCCCTGGAGAATAAATCAGTTCTACTCTGTGCTGCACTCTGATTATTCTTCTGCCTCCTCCATTAGGCTAGGAGCCCCTTAAGGGTGTTTTGTCCACTGCATGTGGCCCTAGCCTGGCACAGTCCTCTCTGGAGCTGATTTCAGACTCCGGGCCTGGTTCCCAGTAGGAGAGCAAGGCTGCTACCTGGAGGGACCTCATTTAGATTCTAAGGTGACCCCAAGGGACAGACCTGTGGGCGGGCTTGGGTTCGTATCCACTTTACTAACCACCAGAAATCTCTGCTGAGATTCAACTTCCACTTCTTTCCCAATAGGATACCTACCACCCTCAGGCCCAGCTCCTGAAAGAAGGTGCTGGGAAGACTGAGCCAGACACATGTGAAGCTAGACTCAGAAAGAGACAGAGACACAGAAAAATACCTGAGACAGACAGTGAGAGACAGAGACTGAGTAACAGACACACAAAACTTGAGACTGAGATACCCACAAAGAGGAGAAAAAGCAGACCAAGAAACACTGCCTGAAGGGAGAGCTTCAAAGGTGGAGAGCAGGGCAGGGGCAGGCTGGGAATGATAGAGGCAGAGAACACGGCAAAGGGCCCTCAACTCTGCCTGGGTCCACAAGCCAGAAACTTGGAGGCCATTTCCCGCTTGCTTATCCCTCATGCCGAAACAGTAGGCAAGACTTGTCCAGCCTCCTTCCAAAATGTATCTGGAATCTGTCTAGCCCCCTTAATCCTCACAACTACCATCATCCTCTTTCTGTATCAATGCAATATCGTCTGTAGGTCTCCCTGCCTCTTGCACTATCTCAGCAGAAATATTCTAAGCACATTATCTGATTATGTCATTCCCACAGCCCCCAAAATAAACCCCAGATGCTTTTCCTGCATTACAAGGCTTTGCTTAACCTGAGAGCTACCCAGCACCAGAGCCCAAAATCCCAGCCACTGCAGACCTTTCCAGAGCATGTGCCCTCCCTCACCTCTAGGCCTGGAACATGCTGCTGCTCCTAGCTGAACACTCATGTGATGTCCACTCCCCAGTTCCCCCCTTCCTCAAATCACCATCTCACTTTGATCTCAATGCCCACTGTTCCTTCCTCAGGGGCAGCCTCTCTCTGGCCTCACTCCTCACTGACGCACCCAAGAGCAGTGTCGCCCCTTTGCGCCACCTGAATCCAACTCCAACCACTCCCTCCAATACTGGAGCTCTGCCAGAGCCTCCATGCTAGTCTCTCCTGAGCAAGTCTTTCCATCTTCCTATCTGCTCCTGTCCTTGGTCCCTTGGGGCTGGGCTCGTCAGCCCTAGTCTCAAGTCCCCCTACGCTTGGCATCCAAATCTCTACGCCCTTACTCTGTGCAGCACTTTCATTCTAGAGTTATGGTCCTTTCTACATTTC
>NW_016107706.1:2268328-2306064 GCF_001604975.1 Cebus imitator | reverse complement strand
AAAAAAAAAAAAAAAATTTAACCCACTAGTTTCCTATTTATTTTAAAATAAAGAAAAACATTAACCCTGTTCTCATACAGGTGGTACAAGGACACTGTATGATGGGAATTTGGGAAGTGTGACTTCAACCAACACTTTGGTGCTCTGTCTAGATCCCCTTGGGCCCCTTCTTCTGTTTCTGGATGTCCCCACTGGGGCTTGATGTGCTCTGGCCTCCCATGGCTGGCACTGTCACTGGGGCTGCTTTGCTCCTATTCCCAGAGGCTTAAGGCCCCCAGAGACAGCCTTTGGCTATGACTGACTGACTTGTATGAGTATGATAGCTCAACTCCCTACTCCTCATTTTAGATAACTCTGAGATCCCCAGTGTCTGGAACAGAACCTTACATATAGAAGGGGCTCAATAAATGTTTGTTGAATGAATATAGCCAAATTTATCAATCTTATCCTGGCAATTTCTGAAGTTTTTGTCACTCTTAGGCCTTTCCCATCCAAGATCAAAAAGCATTTACCCATATTTGTTCTGGTGTATTTATTTATGTTAATTTTTTATATTTAAGTATTCAAGCTATCTTGAATATGCTGTAAGGACTTAGATAAAGACATATATTCTCCTCATGGCTAGTCAGTTGTCCCAACAATTTTGAATCTTTCCTTCATGTGTAAAACCAAAATACTGTGTTATCTAAGACTGTTTCAGTAAGGTATTATGCAATCACTTATTATGGTATTTACAGCAATTATGTCACCACACAGAAAAATGCTAACCTTATAATTTTAAACATGGCTTTTTTTATAGCTACATGGAATTATGTCAGCATATGGGCAAGGACAGGGAGAAATGGAGGAAGTTAGAGATTGACCAAAGGATGGTGATAGGGCTATAGGTGATACTTTTCTTTGATTCTAATAATATTGATAAAATAAACAATAAATCAAAATTTTAAATGAACAGCATAATGGAGGGGAACAAGGTCATAAAAGATAGCAAGCTGTTTTCTTGCTTGAGTCTGAAACAAAAACTTAAGTGAAGGTACATGTTTTTTTTTCAAGGTGATCTCAGGAACCTGAGGATGGCAGAGGATGTAGGTAAGGGAAAATTGTTACTGGAGGGTCCTGGGGAGTCATTGTTACAAACAGGCCAAACAAGAAAGACTATATGAAAATGACTTCCTCCCGCCCTGTACCACTGAGCTCTGAACTAGCCTTCACTAAGTGAACAGAAGCTCTGGAAGTACCTCCCACCTCCCAAACAAGGGATCCAGCCCTCAAGCATGCGAATCAGTGACTCCAAATGTTCCCATCACCTTGCCCTCGCTGATGGACTATTTGAGGTGCTTCATCAAGCAGGTAGCAGAGATGCTAATCTCTGTGGTTATGACCAAAAACTGTAGAAACATATCCCCAGGCCCTCCCCACTGAGCAATCTCTGGAAGATCCTTCTCTGACCCCTTAGAATTCAGAAGTCTTTTTTTTTCTTCGAGAAAATTGAGTTCACCAGGTCCCAGGCCAGCCATATCCTCATAACAAATGTGAAGAGCATTAGAATTTAGAACAAGGGAGATGCTGGGTGCCATGGGGCCCTAATGTGGTCTGTACTTGGGAGGGTTAAGAAGGGCAGAGCCTGGGCTACTTACACCAGGGCTTGCCTTCGTGACTAAAAGGGCACTCCTCCAACCAGGTGATTCACTGGGGTGCCAAAGGTGCCCTTGGAAAAGCAGCTACTCACAGGTGAGCACGCCCCAAGGGCAACTGGCACCTGGTCCCGCCCACACGCCCAGAGTCAGAATGCCACTTGAGGTCCTAAGTTTGGGGCAGAACACCCACCTCTTGCCTACCAACTACCTTTTACAGGGAAGGAGTGCCTTCCCACCTGCCTCGGTCACAGGAGCCCTGTCCCAGGACAGCCTCCCACACCTGAACCCTCATGGGGCTCCTACAGGTAGACACCGCTGATGTCTGCAGGCTGACCACAAGCCAAAGGCTCTTCCGGAAGTGTCCTTTAATACTTTGGAGAGGCTCGCCCGTTCCCATGGGGCCTGACTGCATTCCAGCTCCAGGCTCCAGGAGATGTGGGGAAGTGAGAAAGATCCTGTTTGGCCTCGCCTCCTGGAAGCCACGAAGAGATGCACTAGCCCGCAAGGCCCGATGTGCGCGCGCAACCTGGCGGGCGGAGGCAAGCCGCACTTCGATGCAGGCCGCCCACTGAACCCTGCCTGCCGACGTCACGCCCCGTAGGCCCTCCCAAGCATTCCTGATTGGTGGGGAGCGCGCGCGAGCGCCCCGGACCCGCCCCCCTGCGGCACCACCCCGCCTCCTGGCTTCCAAGGCTGCGAGTGTGGCCTGCAAGTTGGAAGCGGGGAACGCGGGCGCCAAAAGGCTCCGACGCTCCCAGGCTAAGGGGGCGCTTTCTTTTCTCGCCCACGCTCTGGCCGTCGTCCTAGGTCTGACAGTGGCCGGCTGCTTTGGGCAAGCACAGTCCCTGCCCAGCTCCATCCGCCACCAGCGCCTTCCACTCTTCTGCCCTCGACCGACTCCCCGGGCCCCCTTGCTGCACAGCACCCGAAAATGCCCACTGTCCAGGCCCCCCCTCAGTCACGACACCCTCACGTGTCAGGAGGTTGGTCCTTCAGGACCTGCCGCCCCTCACGCACCAGCATCCGCACGACCTGAGCCGCTGGCCCCATCCGCACACCACCTCTCTGCGCAGATCTCTCTCGACCCTGCTCCCTCCAGCGACCCCACAAGCCGGGGCAGCGCAGTCTTGGCCTCTCCGAACCTTCCCCACGCTCCGGGGCCTCCATTACTCACAGCAGCGCCGCGCCCGGGCCCCTCTGCGGGCCATCTGGGTGTCAGGACCGCTCCTCGGCAGCCCCCACTTCTGCACGCCGCTTCCCTCCGCACCCACGCGCCAGTCCCCTCGGTTCCCGAGCCGGGACGCCACTCGCCCAGCACCATCCCGAGACACCCTCATAGCACCCCCGCCCAGCCCTTCCCGCGCCTCCTCGCGGTAAACATCTCTCCTCGGGCCCCCTTCCTCGCCCCGGCCTCCATGCCATGCCCCCTCGGACCCCGGGACCCCACATTGCACCCCTCCGAATCCTGCCGGAGCACCCGCGGGTCCCCGCGGATCCCCCCGCGCCCCTCACCCCACCCATCTGCCTCAGACTCCTCCCCACATCCCTCACACCCCAGGCCTCTCACCTCACTCAATCTCGTAGGCCCCCCGACACCCCTCACTTCTACCCCCGGAGCCCCTCTGCCGTCCGCTACACCCTGAGCCCCTCACCCCACTCAACTGCCCCGGACCGCCGCGCGCGCGGCCGTCCCCTCCCGCCCTCCACTCACCCCTTGTCGGCCCCGCACCCCTCTCCCCCCCAGACGAGCCGGCGAGCGGGCAGAGCCCGCGGCGGAGGCCAGTCCCCGGGCCGGGACACACCCACACGCCCGCCCGCCCTTCTTCTTTCCCTCCCTTCCTTTCTCCTTCCCTCCCTCTCTCCCGCCCTCCCGCCCTCGCTCGCTCCTTCCCCCTCGCCCGCCCGCTCCCGCTTCCAGCGGCGCCGGGCCTCCCGCTCCGCCTCCCCGTGCGCGGCTCTCCCGGGCGCGGCTCCGGGGTTCATGGTGAGGAGGCGGCGGCCGCTCGACCCCAGCGGCGGCGGCGGCGGGAGCTGGGGCGCGGGCCCGGGCCGCCTCTCCCAGAGCGCGGGGCCGGGCGGCGGGCGCGCCCAGGCGGCGGCTGCGAGCGCCCCCCCGCGCCGCGCCCCCGCGCCCCCCGCGCCGCGCCCCCGCGCGCTTGGCTTGCGGGGGGCCGGGCCTGCGGGCGACCGCCGTGCCGCGCACCCATGGACGGCCCGGCCATCATCACCCAGGTGACCAACCCCAAGGAGGACGAGGGCCGGGGGCCGGGCGCGGGCGAGAAAGGTGAGGAGGGGCGCAGGCCGGCCGGGCGACCGCGGGCCGGGGGCGTGCGCACACCCCGCGCCGCCGGAGTTCACTGCCGGGCGCCGGCAGGGGCGGGGGGGTGCTGCACCGGCCAGGAGGGTGCGTGGGTGTGGGGTGCGCCCGCAGGGGAGCGAGGCTGCCAGAGTGCGTGTGCCGACCGAGCCAGTGTGAGTGTGCAGGCGCTGGCGGAGAGACTGGGAGCTAGTGTGTGTGCATCTGGCCAGGAGGTTGGGAGTTTGTGTGCGCGCACGCCCGCAGAGAAGTTGTGAGCCTGTGTGTGCACTTGTATGTGTGTGTGCACACGGGGACAGAGGGATTGCAAGGGTGTGTGTGCACCTCACAGAAAGCTTGCAAGATTGTAAGGGTTTGTGCACCTAGCGGAGATGTTTGAGTGCTTTCTTTCCTGACAGGCTGTGAGTTTGCGTTGTGTGTGTTAGAGGTTTGTATGGGCCTGACTTGAGGGGTTGTGGAATGTGTGTGCGTGAGCATGAGCCTGGAGAGGTTCTGTGTTCACTCCTGACAGAGTTTGTGTGTGTGTGTGTGTTTATGTGACTACACCACCCAACTGGCAGATTGAATGTGTTGTGTCCCTCTACTGGGTGGGGGTGTGTGTGTGTGTAAATTACACACAGTGAGGCTGTGTGCATCAGTGCACCTAAGCAGGAACCAGTGTGTACAGATGTGTGTGCCTTCCTGTGTATCAGACAATGAGGCCATGTGTCTGGGTGTGTTTAGTTGGTTGTGCAAGTGCTGGAGCCTGTGGGGGAGAAAAGGCAGTTTGGAGCCATCTCCTCCTTCTCCCTTTACCACTCTTTGCTGTCTCCGGGCCACCAGCCTGTTGGGAGGACTTACAAGGCCTGGCCCTTTTAGGACCCAGCTTTTTTTAGTATTATACTTTAAGTTCTGGAGTACATGTGCAGAATGTGCAGCTTTGTTACATAGGTATACACGTGCCATGGTGGTTTGCAACCTCTCAACTACATTGGGTATTTCTCCTAATGCTATCCCTCCCGTAGCCCCGATACCCTGCTATCCCTCCCAGCCCCCAGCCCCCAGCCCCCTCCCACCCACACAGGATCTGGTTTGTGATGTTCCCTTCCCTGTGTAGGACCCATTTTAAAGGGCACTTGGGGGGCCCTTATGGTGCCGGGAGTGTCCCTTCCCAGAGAGCTGACCAGGGGGTTGGCCAGCACTGTGCTTCTGTGCCTGGTTTGATTTGGGCACATTTTGACCCTAGTCCCCCATTCCGTTGCCTTTTTGCCCTTTCTCTTGGTGTCTGTGTTCCCACTTAGAGACATGGCGTGTCCGCCTCTCTTACATGCCTGGAGCTTTCTGTGCCCCTAGTGTGTTGGGGCTTGGACAGATTGTTTTGAAGGGCCAAGGAACCTGGTTTGTTTTGTTCTGGTGACTAAAGCTTACCTCATTCTCTCACTGTTATGCGCTTGGTGAACACCTGGACTGAGGTCAGGTGCAGCCCACCGGAATCCCTGTCCCCTCTCCAGGCCTGAGCTGGCCACAGCTGGTTTTGGGGATGAGTCAGATTTCTTTCTAGGGGCTACCACCTTTGCTATGCCAGTGGGTGAGATGTGCAGCCCCTGCTAGAAAGCAGGGTGGGAATGAAGGGAATATTCTGCCTCTCCCCAGGAGGCCACTGGGCAAGCCCATCAGAAAAATGGAAGGAACCAGCAGGTATCCTCAGGTTGGGCATTTGTTGATCTGTTTGCAGTTTCATAGACCACAAACATTGTATGCGTCTGCAGACTGGATTTCTTTCATGTAAAATAAAGAATTCAAACTCTCCCAGGTATTTTTCTGTACCTTTCAAATGGTCTAAAAAAATTCTGCAAGAGAGTGCTCCAGGTAAATCCCCATGTCTCTCTGGGACCCAAGTGGGCAGCTGCTTGGTGATCTGGCCTTCCTGCCATAGGGGCTGTCAGTTCTTGGAGCCCTGGCTGGGTGTGTGCCCTCAGGGAGGGTTTGGTTGAAGGCATCAAGGAGGTTTGCTGCCTGTGCTCCTTACCAGCTATGGATTGCGTGCTTTGTGTGACACTTTGCCAGAGAGAACCCACAGCTCTTATGGGGAGAGGTGTAGCATAAAGCAGGGAAATGTGTGTCAGAGCCTCAGCCCTCCTGCTGCCCCCCACCTGACTCCAGGAGCAGGAGCAGGAGCTCTGCCAACTTTCCCTTTTCCTCTAGCTGCTAGGATTTTTAAAACAAAGAATCAGCCTATCCAGAATCCAAACCATGTACAAATACTCCAGGATAGTGCTTATTCTGTTCAAGTTGTTTACATTACTTTTCATGACATCTTTTATTATCTTTAGCAGCCTATTTTGTTTGTTTGCCAGGGTCAGATTGGTTGCTTGTTAACTGACTAGGGGAATTCTTTACCTACAGCCTTGGGGTGGGGTGGTTGGCTAGTAGATCCTTCTGGCTGAAGCATTGAAATCCTACTCAATTTAGTTCACTTTAAAAAAATGAAAGTAATTTTGGTTACCTATCATGCGGCAATAAACTCCAGAGCCAAATGTTGGAACAGTTTCTTCAGATTTATAAACCAGCAAACAGGTTCAGTTATGTTTCTAGCTTAAGAATGTTGATGTCTTTAGATAGACACATAACATTATGTAAAATTATGTAAAAATGCATTTTACATAATTTTATTTTGAGATAAACAACTATTTTGTTTTAAAAATATTGGGCCTGGAATATTTTAAGTTTTGTAATAGGAAAGAAACTATTGCTTTTGAATGTTTACTTTGATCATTTATTCTGTAAAACAGGAATAGTAATGACCACCTCTTGGGTGTGACCTGAGGGTTCAAAGAGATGATGTATATTGAAGACTCTGCCTGGCTAACCAGTGTGTCACCATTCCATAAATCTTTCTTTAGACATAGATTTACAAAGGAAGTACTAAGCACAGGCTGTGGTATTTTGCACCGAGTTGAATTACTTCTTGACACATTGCCCACGTGGCGGTGCACCACTCAGAGATGTCTGTCATTGTCAGCCTGGCCTGTCACAGAAGGCTCCTATCTTACAGTTGTGTTTGATTTGGTTGATAATGTCAAGATAGAGACAAATTTCCCTGTAAGTTTAACTCAGCCTACTTTGCAATCTGGAAATTTCCTCTTATGCATTAATAAGAAAATGTCAAACAGTACAGTAGAAAAGTGGACAAGAGTTAGGAACAAGAAAGTCATAGAGGAAGAAATCTGAATAGCCAACAAATATATGAAATGGTGCCCTACTTCATGTGAAACATTTTCATGCATCAGTTTGGTTAAACATTTAAATGACTGTCAATATTCACAGTCGACAAAGGTTTAGAAAATGACTTAATAGACTTCTGTGAGAGAATAAAGTGAGTACAGACTTTTTAGAGAGTAATTTAGTACTGAATCAATTAGGAATACATTTGGCTGCAAGTAACAGAAAACCAGATTTACTGCAGCTTAAACCAATAGGAGTTTATTCTTCCCACGTAATAATCTGTCTGAGGTAGGCTGCTGATAGCTTTGGTTCAGCAACGTATTGATACCAGGGCCAACATCATAGTGATTCTCCTGATTTTCCCTCATGTTATAGCATGGTTGCCACCCCTTCAAACACCACAGCCACCTTTAGGGCAGGAAAAAGAGACAGTGCCAGTCTTGGTTACTCCTTTTACCTGGAAAGCAAAAACACAAAAATATTCCTAAGGACCACCCAGAAAACTTTTGCTGATGTTTAATTGGCCAGATCCAGGCCACGTGGCCACCCCTGGCTGCAAGCAGAGTGCGGAAAGTGAGTTTCCAGCTTTTCCAGCCTGTACTGTGGGAGGCAGGCGGAGAGAAGATTCAAAGTAGGTGGGAACAGGTGTTGGTTCAGCCAATCAGCAGTATCAACCACACATTGAAAGCTCCTGTTCTAAGTTTCTGTCCTAGAGAAATAACCTCATTTGTGCTCAGAGAAACGTGTACAAGGATTTTCACTTAACGGCTACATTGGTTGCAATAGCAAGTATTAGAACCATCCTAAGTGTCAATAGGTGAATGATTAGGCTTTGATATATCAATAGCAGAATACTGTGAGGCAGTTGAAAAGAATGAGTTAAATTAAATCTAAACATACCGATATGTGAATTTTCAAGACATTTTAAAGCAGGAAAAATTTTGAAGAATAGTATAAACAGTATGGTTCCTACTTTTGTAAAAAAAAATCATTCTGACACACAGATACACACAATTGTACATATGTTTAGAAATACAGAAAAAAATAATCTGGAGGGAAATAAACTGACAACAAATATTCCTCAGGAAGAGGACTGGACAACAGAGCTTCCTCTGGGGAGAGGAAGCTTTGCCTTTTGTTTAAATATTAGTGAAATGTACTCATTTTACAGATGAAATTGTTTAACTAAAAAAAGAAATTTCCCATAGCTCTTTGAAGGGAAAATATAATTTGAGGGAATTGAACCAAAATAAAACCAAAAAAATCTCAATTAGTGTGCAGTATTAGCTAAAACATATCAATGCTAGCTAAACAGTTAATTATTATGTAAGCTAATATGTGTCCTTGATGAGATTTCTGCAGGAAAATTTGGGCAGATATTTTGGCCTCACGTGCTAGGTATGTTTCCTTTAAATGTTTGTAATACTCAGTTTTAAATCAGAAACTAAACTTTGGGCTGCTAACAAAATTGTAGCAAAGAGAAGATTTTTGGAAGTAATAGTTATTTCAGATGACAGAAACAGATTTGAAGCAGATTCAGATTGATTAGCTTTTTTAGATTAAACTTTTTATTTGGAGATAACTGTAAATTTACAGGCAGTTTTAAGAAATCACAGAGATTTTCTATACTGTCCACCCAGTTTCTCTTATTACTGACATCTTGTAAAACTGTATAGTATCACAGTCAGGGTGTTGACATTGATATACTCAAGGCACAGAAAAATTTCATCACCAGAGGATCCCTCCTGTTGCCCTTTGGAGACACTGCTTCCCTCCCATGCCTGCCCCACTCCTTAACCCACTGGCGACCACTAATCTGCTCTGCATTTCTAAAATCTTATCTTTTTAGGAATGTTGTCTAAATGGAATCAAACAGTATGTGATCTTTTGGAATTGCTTTTTTTCACTCAACATAATTATCTGGAGATTCATCAGGGTTGTTCCTTGTAATAACCTTTTTTTTTTTTAACTGCTCAATTGTATTCCATGACATGGCTATACCACAGTTTTTTTAACCATTCACTCTTTGAATGATATGTAGATTTTGAGTATTACAAATAAAGCTGCAATAAACATTGGTATACATATTTTTGTTTGAACCTAAGTCTTCATTTCTCTGGGGTAAATGCCCAGTGTGCAACTGCTGGATCATATATGGTAGTTGCATGTTTACTTTTTAAAGAAATTGCCAAATTGTTTTCTTGAGTAAATGTAGCATTTTACATAACCACCAGCAATGTAGTGACCCAGTTTCCCTGCATCCTCTGCAGCATTTGGTGTTGTCACTATTTTTTAAAAATTTTATTTTGAAATAATTATAGACTCAAAAAAAGTTGCAAAAATAATACAGAGAGGTCAATGTACCCATCACCTAGTGTCCACTAATGGTCACATCTTATATAATTGTATATTTCATTATCAAAACCAGGAAATTGGCAAATACAGTTGTTTAGACTACAGATCCTACTCACATTTCACCAGTTTTTGTATGAATTCATTTTTTGTAGCTTTATGCATCTTTAATGCATTTAGATTTATATTACCACCATTACTAGCTACAGAACTTGTTCGTTGCCACAAAGGAACTCCTCTGAGTTACCTTTTTCTTTTATTTTTTAAAAACTGATATATAATATTTGTACATTTTTATGAGGTACATATGATATTTTATATGCATAGAATGTGTAATGATCAAGTCAGGGTGTTTACGATATCTGTCACCTTGAGTAATGATCACTTCACTATTTTTCATATTAGCCATTCTGATAGATATGTAGTGGTGGCTCATTGTGGTTTTAATTTGCATATCTCCGATGGCTAATGATGCTGAACATCTTTTCATGTGCTTATTTTTCTTCTTTATATCTTCTTTGGTGAGCTATCCCTTCATGTCTTTTGCCTATGTTCTAATTGGATTTTTTAAAAACTGTCAAGTTTTGAGAATTTTTATGTATTATAGCTATTCGTCCTTTTTCAGATATGTGGTTTGCAAGTATTGTATCCCATAGCTTGGGTTTGCATCCTCTTAACAAGAGTCTTCTGCAGAGTAAAAGTTTTAAATTTTGATAAGGTGCAATATATAAATATTTCCTTTTATTGACTGTACTTTTGGTGTCAAGTCTAAGAACTCTTTGCCTAGCACTAGATCCCGAAGGTTTTCTCCTATGCTTTTTCCAAGTTTTATAATTTTACATTATACATTTAAGTTCATGGTCCATCCTGAGTCCATTTCCTAATAGGCATGAAAGTTTGGTTCAGTTTTTTTTGTCTCTGAGTGTCTGGTTGCTTCAGCTACATTTGTTGAAAAACCTATCTGTCCTTTCTCCTTTGAATTTCTTTTGCATCTTTGTCAAAAATTAGTTGGGCATATTTATGTGAGTCTGTTTCTGGGTTTGTTTCACTGATCTATATGTCCATCCTCCTGCCTATACTGTGTAGTCTTGATTACTGTAGCTAAATAATAAGTCATGATATAGAGTAGACTGATCCTTCCAACTTTTGTTCTTTTTCAAAACTGTTTTAGCTGTTCTAGTTTTGTTGCCACATTAAATAAAATTTACGATACTCGTGTCTATATCTACAAAAAATCTTCCTGAGATTTTGATAGGAATTAAATTAAACCTGTGTATCAATTTGGGGAGAATCAACATCTTTACTAGATTAGGTCTTCCAATCCATGAACACAGTACATCTCTCTATTTATTTAGATCTTTGATACTGCCATGAGGTTTTCAGCATACAAGTACTATTTACTATTAATGTCTTATTAGATTTACATCTAAGTGTTATTTTTGAGCTATACATATATATATTTAATTGATACATCATAATTATACATATTTGTGGGGTATATAATGATTCTGTATGTACATTGCATAGTGATCAGATCAGGGTAATTAGCCTGTCTGTCATCTCAAACGTTTATCATTTCTTTGTGTTGGGTGCATTTATTATCCTCCTTCAAGTTATTTACAACTACATATTATTGTTTCCCATAGTCATCCTATAGTGCTGTAGAGTGTTTATTTTTTTAAGCAATTGTAAATTGTATTTTTTATGTTGGTGCCCATGTGTTCAGTGCTAATATATAGACATACAAATGATTTTTGAATACTTATCTTGTATCCTGTGACCTTGCTGAGCTCACTTATTAGTTGTAAGAGGCTGTTTATAGATTCCCTTAGGTTTTTTACATGGACAAATATATCATCAAATAAGAACACTTATGTGTCTTCATTTCTGACTTGTATGCCATGTATTTCTTTTTCTTGCTTTATTGCAGTGACTAGAACTTTAGCTGTATGCTGAACAAGAGTGGTGAGAATGGACATCCTTGCCTTATTCCCAGTCTTAGGGGGAAAGCATTGAATCTTTTATCATTATTATAATGTCAGCTGTAGGTTTTTTAATAGATGTCTACAGGTTTGAGGAAGTAACCTTCTAATTCAATTTTTCTGAGAGTTTTTAATTAAGAATGGATATTGACTTTTGTCTTATGCTTTTTCTGCAACAATTAGTGTAATCATGTGATTTTTCTCCTTTAGTCTGTTAATGTGATAGATTAAACTGATTTTTGAATATTGAGCCAGACTTGCATCCATGGAATAAAACTTACTTGGTTGTGGTGTATAATTATTTCTGTATATTGATGAATTCTATTTGCTAATATTTTGTTAAGGATTTTTTTTTTTTTTTGTCTGTTGGTGACATTGGTCTGCAGTTTTCCTTTTTTCGTGTTGTCTTTATCTGGTTTGGCATCAGTATTACCGCTCTTCTGTTTTCTGGAAGAGATTATGTAGAATTGGTGTGAATTTTCCAGTGAAACCATCTGGCTCTGGACACTTTTCTCAGGGGTACGTGGGATTGGGGGAGTTTTTAAAGTACAAATAGAATTTTCTTAATAGTTATGGAGCTATTTAAATTATCTCTTTCAGATTGAATAACTTGTGGTAGTTTTTTGTTTTTGAGATTTGATTCATTTCATCTAAGTTGTCAAATTTGTGTGTATAGAACTATTTAGTCCTATTCCCTTATTATTGTTTCGATGCCTGCGGAATCTGTAGTGATATGCCCTGTTTCATTCCTGATATTGACAGTGCGTGTTCTCCATCTTATTTTTTGTGTGTCAGTCTTGCTGGAGGTTTCTCAATTTTCTTATTCTTTACAAATAACCAGTTTTTTTTTTTTTTCTTTTGAGACAGAATCTCGCTCTGTCGCCAGGCACCAGGCCGGAGTGCAGTGGCGCGATCTCGGCTCACTGCAACCTCCATCTCCCGGGGTCAAGCAATTCTCCTGCCTCAGCCTCCTGAGTAGCTGGGACTACAGGCACACGCCACAACGCCCAGCTAATTTTTTTTTTTTTTTTTGTATTTTTAGTAGAGATGGGGTTTCACCATGTTGGCCAGGATGGTCTCCATCTCTTGACCTTGTGATCCACCCGCCTCAGCCTCCCAAAGTGCTGGGAATATAGACGTAAGCCACCGCACCTGGCTTACAAATAACCAGTTCTTGCATTGATTTTTTAATTGTTTTTCTGTTTTCAACTTTGTTGGTTTCTGTTCTTATCTTTATTTCCTTCCTTCTGCTTTATTTGAGATTATTTTGCTCTTCTTTTTCTAGGTTCTCAGAGTGGAGTTTAGATGATTGATTTGAAAGTTTCCCCCTTTACTAATTTATGCATTTAGTGCTACAAATTTCTGTCTCAACACTGCCTTAGCTGTGTCGCACAAATTTCGATATTTTGCTTTTTTGGTTTTCGTTCAGTTCAATACTTTTTTAAAATATACTTTATTTTTAAAAGCAGTTTTAGGTTCACAGCCAAATTGAGCAGAAATTACACAGAGTTTCCATATATTCCCTGACCACACACACGCACAGCTCCCCATACTATCAACATCCCACACCAGAGTGGCACATTTATTACAATTGATAAACCTATGTTGACATGTCATCATCACCCAAGGTCCAAGAACATAAGGGTTACTCCTGGGGCTTTATATTCTGTGAGTCTGGACAAATATGTAATGACATGTACCCACCCTTATAGTATTATACAGAATAATTTCATTGCCCTAAACATACTCTGTGCTCCACTTATTCATCTCTCCCCTGCCCAATCCCTGGCAACCAGTGATATTTTTACTGTCTGTATAGGTTTGCCTTTTCTAGAATGTCATCTATTTGGAATCATATAGTATATAGCCATTTCAGATTTGCTTCCTTCATTCAGTAATATGCATTTACATTTCCTCCATGTCTTTTCATGGCTCGTTAACTTATTTCTTTTTAATACTGAATAATATTTCATAGTCTGTTATGTACCACAGTTTATCCATTCACCTACCGAAGATCATGTTGGTTGCTTCCAAGTTTTAACCCTTATGAATAAAGCTACTAGAAACATATGTATGCAGGTCTTTGTGTAGATGTAAGTTTTCAGCTTTTTGGGGTAAATACCAAGGAACATGATTGCTGGATTGTATACTAAGAGTGTTTTGTTGTTTTGTAAGAAACTGCCAAACTGTGTTCTGAAGCGAGCCTACCCTCTTTAGCTTTCAGAAGTTTAGTTACGATATGTCTTGGCATGGATTTTTTTTAGTACTGTTTGCAGTTCATTCTGCTTCTTGGCTTCTGTCTCTTGCTAAATTTGGGGAGTTTTCTGGCATTATTTTCTCGAGTACTTTTTCAGTTCTGCCCTTCCTCTTTTCCTTCTGAGACTCTGATGACATAAATGTTAGATATTTCGTTATAGTCCACAGGTTTGTCCATAATGAGCTTTTTTGGTTTTCTCCCCCATGTTGTTCAGTTGGGTAATTTCTGTTGTTTTGTCTTCAAGTTTGTTGGGTTTTTCCTTGTTTCTTCTATTCTGCTATTGAGCACATCCATTGAGATTTTTATCTCAATTATTATATTTTTTAGTTCTAGATTTTCCATTTGGTTTTTCTTATATCTTTTTCTTCTCTGCTGAGACTATTTCTTTGCCGAGGCTCTCTGTCACCCAGGCTGGAGTTGGAGTGCAGTGGTGCAATCATGGCTCACTGCAACCTCAACCTCGTGGGCTCAAGTGATCCTCCCATCTCAGCCTCCTTAGTAGCTGGGACTGCAGGCACATGTTTTGTTTTGCCTGGGTTAATGTTTTGTATTTTTTGTAGAGCCAGGGTCAACCTATGTTGCCCAGGCATTAAACATGCTCCTAATTGCTTGTTGAAGCATTTTAAAAAATCATGAGTGCTTTAAAATCCTTATCAGATAACTGTAGTATATCTGTCATCTTGGTGTTGGCGTTTATTAATTTTTTTTTCATTCTGTTTGATAAGTCCTTGTTTTTTGTATAACAAGCAAATTACAATTGAAACCTGGACATTTTTGTATTATGCTATGAGACTCTGGGTCTCATTTAAGCCTTCTGTTGTGGTTGGTGTTCTCTGACATGTCCGCAGCAGGGAAGGGGGAAGCACTGGCTTATTACTGTCAGGTAGAGGTGGAAGTCAAGGCTCCCCACTTGGCCTCTTTTGACCTACTGCTGGGCAGGGAGGGAGTTCGGCTTCTGGATGGTCTCTACTGTACTGCAGTGGGAGTGTTCATTACCACTGGGTTTGGTGAAAGCCCTGACTCTTCCTGTGCCTCCTCTGATACCCCTTCAATGGTAAGGGGAGCACCTCATTACTGCTGGATACAGGTAGAAGTCCAAGTTGGCCATGTGTCTCCACTGACCACTGGGAGAGGAGGGGCCTCATTACCAGCTTTCAGGGATGAGTCCCCGCTTCATATTTGGCCACCTTTAACACCACTTCAGCATGGGTGGTAGGATACCTTATTACACCCTATGAGGGTGGAATTCTAGGTAGTCATTAGGTTTTCTCTGGCATGAGTAGGGGCGTGGCAGGAGGGATGGGCGTGATATTTGGCTGTAGTAGAGCGGTTTTGTCTGAACAATTTCTGTTGCTAGACTGCCCCTTTTCTGGTCCTTTTTAGGCTTTTACTGGGACTCTTTTTATCTGCCACTCTCAGTTTTCTCCCATAGCCAGCTTCTTTACCTCCAAGTCCAGGATCTACAAGGCAGAAAGAAAACCCAGGGAAATCACCACCCTATTGTTCTTTAGGATTCAAGGTCCCTAGCTGATCTGCTTTCTTCTCTCCATCTTTCACAGTCTCTTAATGTTTATTTTGTATATAATGTCCAGGGTTTTCACTTGTACTTAGTGGGAAACAGAAGAAGAAGTATATCTACTCCATCTTCTTAGAGGCAGAAGTCCCCTGATTAACTTTTAGACCTATCCAAATTAAGTATTTTAAGGAAGACTAGAATTAGAAAGTTGCCATTTTAAAGGTTTATTTCAATATTATGCTAATACAAAAGTCAAATTCAGTAGTGCTTTGAAAATCTTCATTATCCCTTAAAAGAGAAAAGTTAATGAATTCACTGTGAAATCAAGTCTAGATCAGTAGGGCATCAGCGACAACTGTTATTTAACCAACCTTAATGGGATGCATTCACAAGCTTTGGTCTTAACATCAAAATTTGAGCTTCAAGTTCATGAGTGTCCTAACTTAAATGTATTTTAAATCTAATATTCTGTTTGGTCAGCAAGCATGTTTAACCCGATAGCTTTCACTTTGTTTCTTATTTAAGAAAGCATCCATTTAAGTAATTAGAAATATCTTCTTGGGACAAACACAAAGGACATTATCTCTGGATTTAGCACGCATGGCGCATAGACAGGGCTTGCTGGCCAGTGACTAGAAGAGTCTGCTTTCAGTCTGGGCTACCCTGAAAGTAGGTTTGTGGGCTCCAGAAACTTGCCCCAGGCTGTATTTGACTGTAGCATCCCAGGTTGGGGAAGCACCCCATTTGGCATGGCAGCATTGGTTGTTCAGAAGGGACCACACCACTTGAAGTTTAATTCTGAAGTAAATGGCTTTTTCCCTTTTGGTGATGTTGAGGGTGTGGATTGAGGGAATAAATAAAAGTGCCAGTGGGTTCACCGGGCTATTAGCTAGGAGCTGGCCATGGTCAGGAAACTCTGATCATAAATGAGTCTAGATTTAAAGACAGACACAAGGCCAGGTGCGGTGGCTCACACCTATAATCCCAACACTTTGGGAGGCCAAGGCAGGCAGATCATGAGGTCAAGAGATCAAGACCATCCTGGCCAACATGATGAAACCCCGTCTCTACTAAAAATACAAAAATTAGCTGGGCATGGTGACGTGCACCTGTAGTCCCAGCTACTCGGGAGGAAGAGGCAGGAGAATCGCTTGAACCCGGGAGGTAGAGGTTGTAGTGAGCCGAGATCATGCCACTGCACTCCCGCCTGGGTGACAGAGCGAGATTCCATCTCAAAATAAATAAATACACACACACACACACACACACACACACACACACACACACACACACACACAGAAAGATTTCTTCATTTGTTTTAATGGTAATACACAGTCCCAAGGGAAGCAGCATCTAGCTATCAAAAAAGGGAGTGACGGGATTCTCTTGGGTAATGTTGGAAGACTTATATATCTTAGAACTTACTTTCCAGATCTTAACTCTTGACTTACCAGGCGTTTAAAATTCAGTATTTTAATGCCCTATCTTTCTCTTAAAAATTCACTATCTTTAAATAGTTCTTTCCTTTAATTTCTTAACATACATTTGCCTATATTTAAAAAATAGGGATGCATATTCAGTGCTTTATCTGAAATAAAACTAAGCAAATACTTGTCTTTATGGCTCTGAAATAATATCAAATAATGGAGCAAAGTCTTAGGAACTGTTTGTAGCACTAGGTTGTGATATTGACGTTTTTGTATTTGAATCAGGACTGGAAACACATAATCCCCAGCATCCAGAAAGGCCACTGTTTATTAGGTCCTCTGAAACCAGGACCTAATAAACAGTGGCCTTTCTGGATGCTGGGGATTATGTAATCACCTAAGTAATAGCTCATTTTGATTCTGAGTAGCTGCTTCTAGTTAAAAACTGAAAGCTTTCTTTGTAATTTCAATTTATATTAAGGCTATTTGCCAAAATGTTTTAAAATCCTGTTATTTAAAGCACTTAAAAATCGAAGAGAAGCAGCTTAATATTTGATGACTGATGCTATTCTTACCTTTCAAAATTAGTATTTAAGCTTTCAGTGTTTGTCTGTCTTAAACAGACTGCACTGCCTTGTCAACATGGCTTGAATAAATGTAGCCTTTTAGTACCAATAATAATTCATACTGTACTTTAAATTGTACATAATATCTCTTTCTGTATTTTGATCAACGTTTAGCTGTCATGCTTAGCCTATTGTATGTTTGTTCTAAGTATCTGGCTCCCTTATGTACAAGTCAGAAACCACTGACTTTAATTCCAAAGGCTTCAGTTAGAGTCGTGTTTTATTTTCTCTTTTTGAGGCTATCGCTGAACTTATTTATTTTTGTTTTAGTTAGAATAATATGTTTCATAGCAATCATGAAATGAGTCTAACATTTGAGTTGCTATTAATTCTATATAATGTATGAACACTTGTTGATAAGCATTAGTTTTTCTGCTGCATAGTAGACCTTGTATCACTACATAGGCCTGACTTCTCTCCTTGAATTTTTTTAAGTTTAATTTTTTATTGACTGGGTGTGGTGGCTTACATCTGCAATCACAGCACTTTAGGAGGCTAAGGGAGGATCGCTGGGGGCCCAGGAGTTAGAGACCAGCCTGGACAACATAGTGAGACCCCATCTCTACAAAAAATAAAAATAAATTAGCAGGGTGTGGTGGTGCATGCCTGTGGTCTCCGCTCTTTAGGAGGCTGAGGCAGAGGCCTGCTTGAGCCTGGGAGGTGGAGGCTGCAGTGAGCCATCATTGCCCAACTACACTCCAGCCTGAGTGACAGAGCAAGACCATGTCTCATTAAAAAACGTACATATATATATAAAGGTAAATTTGCATACTGTAAAAGTTACTCTTTTTGGTGTAACCCAGGTTAAAAAGTTTCATGAGCTTTGGCAAACTCTTACAGCTGTATAATCGCTACTGCAATCAAGATAGAAAATATTTCCATCACCCCCAAAATATTCTCTGTGGTGGTACCATTTTGATTCCCACCAGCAATCTATGATACTTCCAGTTGATCTACATCCTTGTCAGTATTTGATATTGTCAGTTTTTAAATTTTAGCCGTTATAGTAGGTATTTAGTGGTATCTCATCATAGTTTTGTTTTGTATTTTCCACATCTCTGATGGTGCTGAAATTCTTATGTGTTTATATGCTGTCCAAATAACTTCTTTGGTGAATTGTTCAAACTTCTGCCCATTTTTTAAAAACTGGATTGTTCCAGTGCTTATTATTGAGGGTTTTTAATGTAATTCTGTATACAAGTACTTTGTTGAATATGTGTTTTGCAAACGTTTTTCCCTGTCTATGGTTTATATTTTTATTCTCTTAGCAGTGTCTTTGTTTTTCAAAAATTCTTACTGTGATAAAATACGTATAACATTGTTTATCATTTTAACTGTTTTTGACTGTGCAATTAATTCATATTAAGTACATTCATATTGTTATGCAGCTGTCATCACCATCCATCTCCAGAACTCTTTTCATGTTGCAAAAATGAAACTACTTATTAAACAATAACTCCCCATTCTCCTTGCCCCAAACTCCTGATAGCCACCATTCTTCTTTCTGTCTCTGTGAATTTGTCTACTCCAGCTACCTCATGAAAGTGGAATCATACAGTATTTTTTTGTGATAGGCTTATTTCCCTTAGCATACTGCCCTCAAGGTTCATCCATGTTGTATCATGTGTTAGAATTATCTTCCTTTTTAAGACCGAATAGTGGTACATTGTGTATGTATATCACCTTTGCTTATCCATTCATTGGTTGATGGACACTTGTGTTGCTTCCACGTTTTAGCTATTGTGAATTCTACTGCTATGAACGCGTATGTTTGAACCTCTGCTTTCAGTTCTTTGGGGTATATATCCAGAAGCAGAATCGCTGGATCATATGGTAATTCTATTTGTACCATTTTGAGGAACTTCCTATATTAGCCTGTTTTGCATCGCTATAAAGGAATACCTGAGACTGGGTAATTTATAAAGGAAAGCATTTTATTTGGCTTGGGGTTCTGCAGGCAGTACAGGCATAGCACCAACATCTGCTTGGCTTCTGATGTCGCCTCAGGAAGCTGATAGTTACAGCAGAAGGCAAAGGGGAATGGCAAGAGAGGAAGCAAGAGAGAGAGAGCGAGGAGGTCCCAGAGTCTCTTTAATAATCAGATCTCCTGATAACTCATTTGAATGGGGAGGGTACCATTCATGAGGAATCCACTCCCATGACCCAAAAACAGCTCCCACTAGGCCCCACCTTCAACACGGAAGATCGCATTTCAACATGAAATCTGGAAGGGACAGACATCCAGACTGTATCACCTCTATATTGTTTTCCACGGCATTCCCACCAACAGTGCACAGCACAGGGGGTTCATTGTCTCCCCATCCTCATCACATATGTTATCTTCTGTTTTTTTGATAGTAGTCATTCTCATGAGTGTTAGGTATTAACCGTGTCTTTTGAAGATCAGAAATTTCTAATTTGATGAAACCCAGTTTATCATTTATTTTTTTTCTTTTCTGGATTATACTTATGGTGTCATACCTGAGAAATCTTTGAGAGCCCAAGGTTACAAAGATTTTCTCCTATGTTTTCTCTGGAAGCATTTTTGAGGGAGGAAACGGAGGTTTCTATTTTGGATTAACTAAAAGTACAAGGGCATGGATTGAAGTTTATTTATTTGCATATGTGGATGTCCAGTTGTTTCTGCACCATTTATTGAAAAGACCATCCTTTCTTCATTATTTTCCCTTTGAACCTTTATTAAAAATCAATGACTGTATATATGTGGGGGACTATTTCTGGATTCTAGTCTCTTCTTAAATGTTAATCACCTTCCTTAATGTGAAGCAATGTCAAACTTAGTATAGTACCAGCTTTCCCTCAGAAGTAAATGTTTGGTCCTGATTTAAACAGAAGAGAAGATGAAGACATTTTACAATCTGGCAAGACAGATTCATTCTACATTTTGCAGTTAGGGGGACTCTGAAAGGCAAGACCTAGGACTTTCTTCACTCTCTATTTTAGGCACTTGTTCAAACAGATTTTGTATTGTATGTGGTTTTTTCAGGTTTAAAATTGGGGCTGAGAATTTCTTTTAATACTGAGTATCCTTCTGCAGAAAGTTAATATAAAAGCATAAGATAACATAAATAAGCATTTGAGTTTAAACTATAGTTATACAATAGTATAAAAAAATGCCTGTCTTGCTGGAGTGTCTAAGAGAATGAGGGAGCTGAATGCCAGTAGAACAAAAATAAATGTACTGAAGCTCCAGCTCTGCGGGGAGGGCCTGGGGTCTCCAGGTGTGTGGGACACCTTTCTGGACATCCAAAAATATCTACAGAAAATAAAGAAGTGGTTACATTACCTGAAACAAAAGGGAAGAGCCAAGCTTTTTCTCTCAGTGGCTTGAGTTCTATCACCACCAGGTAATTAAATCAGATGAAACTTCCCTCAGAGTGAAGTCTTCATTCAGGAAGTGTAACCCAGTTCATATAGAGATGACAATTCTGATTGCCACCAATTTCAAGACATCACTTAGAAAATAATGTAGAGATGGCCAGAGTCCCAGAGTTGGCCAAAGACTGGACAAGCAGCTAACATCCCTTTCTACCTATCTGCCTACCTTGTCAGGGCTCTCATTCCAGAGTACTTCCAAGGGGCTGCTGAATGTAAATTTCTAAAGCAGAGCTCTGATTATGCCAATATTGGATTAAAGGTGTTTCTCAGTGACCCCAGAACATGAGTTTCACAGCCTGTAACCCTTCACAGAGTGGCCGGAGGCCAGCTTTTGAGCCCCCTTTGTGGGAATCTCCTGTGCCACTTGTTAAGCCTAAACACTGCTTTTTCACTTCATTGTACATGTACTGGTTCCTCTTACTGCGATGCCTTTTCCCATATGTGCCTGATAGATGCTTAGTTATCCTCTGAGAGCCCCCTCAGGCGTCACCTTCTCTTGACACCTTCCTACAGTGCTTGTGCAGGATGCAGCAAATGGAGTATAATATTTAAGGACATGGGCTTGGGTTTGAATCCCAGCTATGTCACTTAAGAATTCTGTGAACTCTAACAAGTTATATAATCTCTCTGAGCCTTGATTTCATGATAGTAAATACCTTACAGGGTTAATATAAGGATTACATAATATTATATGTATACATATATAGTACATTAAAGTATATGAGCATTTAATAAACATTAATTATTATTAATACTCTTATTTATTCAGTATTTCTTAAGCACCACTGTGTGCTATTCAGCCATTCCGGGTGCTTGGAATGCATGTGTGAATGAGACTTGCCACTGTATGTGAGATCTTTAAGCACAGTGCTTTAAGAACAGGATAAGTGCCATGAAGCTATCTTTTTTATGACTACAGTGTGCCAAGTATTATATGTATATATATGATATATATATATATATATATATGCCTTATTTCATCTTCCAAAAGCCTTAATATATAGGTATTATTATCTCCATTTTACAGCTCAGGAAACAGTCTCAGAGAGGTTAAGTAACTTACTTGTGTTATAGATATGTACCTAACAAATAGAGCCAGGAGGCAAACCTAGTCTGTCTGACTACACTGTTCAAATGAAGCTTAGGAAATATTTGGAGATTATTACAAGCCCTCTTAGATTTACATCTTGAAAGATGCATTTTCCCAACAGATGCCACTTTCTGCCTCTGTCATGGACAGCATATTTAACCGAATAAATTCTAAGCTCACCCAAGGTGACAGTCCATATTTTCTTATAATGCACGTTATTCTGTTGTTTACAGAACACATTCTGTTTCCTTGAGTCTTGCTGTTAACTCTTGATCCTCTTCATAATCACTCGTGTGCTGCAAATAGTAGAAGTGAGAGGAAAAAATTTGTAATAGCCTGTAATCCCAGCACTTTGGGAGGCCGAGGCGGGTGGATCACGAGGTCAAGAGATCGAGACCATCCTGGTCAACATGGTGAAACCCCGTCTCTACTAAAAAACTACAAAAAAAAATTAGCTGGGCATGGTGGCACGTGCCTGTAATCCCAGCTACTCAGGAGGCTGAGGCAGGAGAATTGCCTGAACCCAGGAGGCGGAGGTTGCGGTGAGCCGAGATCGCNAAAAAAAAAAAAAAAAAAAAAAAAAAAAAAAAAAAAAAAAAAAAAAAAAAAAAAAAAAAAAAAAAAAAAAATTTTTAATAAAAGTCAAGAATCCAATAGTGTTTATCTCTGAAATTCTGGGAGAGGCGATAGGCCTCACTCTTACCACTTACACACCTGTTTCTAGGTATGTAACTAAATAAAAGTGAAGTTTTCAGATGTTTTTAGAAGGAAAATGTATTAAGGAAGCTCTTAAAGATGCTTGAATCTCATTGTATTGGTTAGAGTTCTTAGTTGCAAACCACAGAATACACTTAAACTATTTTAGATAGCAAGGAGTTTGTCAAAAGATTTTAGTGGCTTATGGACCCTCTGGCATAGTCTGAGAATCAGATTTGCCTGTTTCACAGCAGGAAAAATGCTCAGCTACATCATGGAAACTATTCTAGTGAAACATACTGCACCTTACTTGCCCTTGGGGGTGGGGGTGGGGACAAAAAAAAAAAAAGAAATATATTGCAGCTCCCACCTGCTCATGATTCAGCTTAGAAGCAGCTTCTTAACGATACATGCTTTAATTAAACTTGGTGCTTATTTTCTAGGATCTATTAGAAATAAAAAGAGGCCAGTTATTATCAGCCCCCTTGATTCTCTTTAGTTATATACTCTTTTGAGGCGCTGCACTGAGACCTGTTTAAAAGAGATCATATAAAAATAAAATCCTGGCCGGGCACGGTGGCTCACACCTGTAATCCTAGCACTTTGGGAGGCTGAGGAAGGTGGATCACTTGTGGTCAGGAGTTCAAGACCAGCCTGGCCAACATGGCGAAACCCCATCTCTACTAAAAATATAAAAATTAGCCAAGCTTGGTGAGCACTTGTAATCCTATCTACTCAGGAGGCTGAGGCAGGAGAATCACTTAAACACAAGAGGCAGAAGTTGCAGTGAGCCAAGTTCACACCAGTGCACTCCAGCCTGCGTGACAGAATGACTCTGTCTCAAAAAAAAAAACTTGATACATGTTCAAATAATGAAATTAAAAGGAAAAACCTAGCATAACATCTACTAACATGGCTAAAACTAAAAAATGTAATGTTGAACAACAGAAAACACCAAGTTCCAAATACATACAAAGTGTGAAACTGTGCAAAAATAGTTTCTATGTAGTGTATGGATATACATGTATATTGAAAAACTGAAAAAAATGTTTAGGAATGCTGAATACCAAATTTATAATAGTAGTTATTTCTGGGGAGAGAAGAAAGGAGGGATAGGGTTTAGGAAGGGGTACACAGGGAGTTTCCATTGTATCTAATGGTTTTTTTTTTTTATGAACTATTTTCTTGAAATAGATATGGCAAAATGTTTAGATTTGCTAGAGCTGGGTAGTTCAATATATAGTAGTTTGTGATATTTATTCTCTGCATGTTTAATATTTCCTAATGAAAAATATTAGGAAATATGGTGGCTCATGCCTGTAGTCCCAGCACTTTGGGAGGCAGGTAGATCACCTGAGGTCAGGAGTTTGAGACCAGCCTGGCCAACATGGTGAAACCCCTTCTCTACGAAAAATCCAAAAATTAGTTGGATGCAGTAGCACATGCCTGTAATTCCAGCTGCTCAGGAGGCTGAGGCAGGAGAATCGCTTGAACCTGGGAGGCAGAAGTTGTAGTGAACCGAGATCATGCCATTGCACTCCAACCTGGACAGCAGAGCAGGACTCCATCTCAAAAAAAAGAAAGAAAAGAAAAATATTAATCCTGGACTCTAGATGAGTATTAGGATAAAATTTTAAAAATATTACTGCCTTCACATAGAGATGAACTCAAAAGAAGAGGTAAAAATGCAGTTATTACGTTTAGTTGGTTCTTCCCCCAATAGGAGAGTATTCAGGAAGATTGCCAAAAAACTTGGCAATTGAGCTTTCCAAAGGGGGTCCAACTATCCTCAGTGACAGTTCAGGCTGTGCCAGGTATGCAGGCTGGAGCCACGTCAGACCCCAGTCTTACTGTGTTTCTCTAAGGTGACCTGAACATGATGATAAAGTCACCGGCACTGTTAAGTACTACAGTGGCTTGCCACCTACCTTCATAACTGAGAAAAATGCTGCATTCTAGAGGTCAGTGAAAATTCAGATGTAATATTTTTCTAAGTTCATGGACTCCCTGAATTCTATTCATGGACCACTTGGGGACCTGTGGACTCCAGGTAAAAAATTCCTACACTAAAGAAACAGTGATAGTGGCAGCCTAGATCACTAGGGAGCCAGTGCCTCAGCCCAAGTGGAAATCCCAACAGTTTAAAGCCGTAGTGAAGCTTCTGTGCTGGGGATGCCACAGGTCTTCAAACACTTCTTCCAATTGGATTTCTTTTAAGATGACTCCTCTTAATAATGCATTTCACATATTTCTTTGTTCTCTTTCCAATATGATTTTACTTTGCTTAATATAAAGGCCCTGACTAAACACTCAGTTCTTTTATTCCCAAAATAAATTCTCATGATAACAAGGCAGAACTGGCAAATCAAGCAAATCATTCCTTTGATGACACCCATACTATCTGGCTACACATTTGTAAATAGAACATGTTAAACCATTGGTGGCTAGAGCACTATACAAAACCAGCGTGGCTCCAAACCAAGCACATAGAACAGCTGTGGCACTGGCTCCCTAGTGATCTAGGCTGCCACTATCACTGTTTCTTTAGTGTAGGAATTTTTTACCTGGAGTCCACAGGTCCCCAAGTGGTCCATGAATAGAATTCAGGGAGTCCATGAACTTAGAAAAATATTACATCTGAATTTTCACTGACCTCTAGAATGCAGCATTTTTCTCAGTTCTGAAGGTAGGCAGCAAGCCACTGTAGTACTTAACAGTGCCGGTGACTTTTTCATCATGTTCAGAAGAGACTGGCCTGTGACTTTCCTCTCCTCAGATGTCTTTGTGAGATCTTGGTATCAAGGTTGTGCTGGCCTCAAACAGGTTGAGGAATTTTATTCTCTGGCAGAGTTTGTGAATGGGTGGTGTTATTTCTTCTTTAAATACTTAGTAGAATACTTTGGTAAAGCCCTTTGGGGCCTGGAGTTTCTTTGTTGGAGAGTTTTCAAATATAGATTTAATTTACTTAATAGATACATGATTGTTCAGATCTTCTATTTCTTCTTGTATTCGTTTGACAATTTTCTTTTTCCTGGGAATTTGCCTGTTTCATCTATTTTTAAAAATGAGTGAAAGTTGCTCAAAATATCCTTTTATCTTTATAATGTCTGTAGAATCTATAACAGTGTCTTCTTTTTCATTCTTGATATTAGTTAGGTAAAAATTTTAAACATTAACAAAACTCAGGGTTCTTAAGAGTTTAGGGAGATGGTCATTATTAATAGGAGTTCAAGTGATACAACTTTCCTAGAAAACTATTTTGCTGTATATATCAAATATAAAATGTCAGTATATTTCATCCAACAACCCCTTTTAAGGAATTTTCCATAAGTAAATAATCTCACAAATGCAGAAATATTCAACACAGGATTACCAATAATAGCAAAAAATCTTGAAAACAAATCAGTAGGGGACAAGGAAGTAATTAAATTCACTAGAATACCTTCATGTTTTAAAACATAGGATATTGACATGAAGAGTGCAAGGGACCTATTGTTAGTTACAAAAAGCAGGTTGCAGAAGAGCATATACTGTGTAGACTCATCTGTGTTGAAGCATGTACACCAATATAAATGAATATGTACATAGAGAATGGTTTGGAACCATGGTTATCAAAATTCTAAAGTTCTCTGTAAGTAGTAGGATGTTGGGTAGTAGTTATTTTCTTTTTGCTCTTCTCTATTGTTTAAGATGTTTGCATGAGCATGCCTCATTCCTACAAAAATAGCAAAACTTTCTAAAGATCTTAGCAGTAGCAAGATGAGAGGTGGTAGGGGAGGAGAGTGTCAGAGCATTTTTGTTGCCTCTTGAGGAACAGTCAGGGAAGGAGAGTTTGGAGCTGTAAGCAAAGCCCTTAGAAAGATAGGAGGGCTGTACTCAGACACAGAAGTTAGCCTTTAAGGGGCAGGACAATATTTCTTTCCAGAAAGGAGGAAAAGATGATTGAAGATATGGAGAAGTTCAGAGCTGGAGAGAAGGGAAAATGAGAGTGTTCATAACTCACGGCTTCTGATTTCTTGGTGAAATCAGAGGTAAGACCATTTGCCAGAGTAGAACAGGGGTCTTGAAGAGTCTCCAATAGAACTGACAGCAGGAAAGGGATTTGATGGGGTGTGGGCAGCTGAGTTGATCAGAGACCTTACTGCAACTGTAAGCCCTGCCTTTATAAGGGAGCCTAACAGCATGCCTCGGCAGTTTTTCTATAGAGGGAGAGCGTGATTGGTATGGAGTTAGAGGTTAGCCCAGCAAGCTTCATGGAGCTTTAGAGGGTGAGAGAATTCAGGATTCTGATGAGGGCAGTTTAAATGATTGGCCATAGAATCCAAATGCTTGGGAGACGAGTTAATTAGAGACAGAATAATTAATTAATTAGTTGGAATATTGATATCTAAGAGGCCAAAGGATAGGAGTTCATGGTCAAAATGGGGTTTGAGAGTTTGACATGTTATAGGAATTCTGGGCAGCCTGGAGTTTAATAGGTAGCCATAGAAGTAAAGGAACGATCACAGAATTTGGGAAGGTCAGAGGGTTCTGATGCTGGAAGGCTCAGTGTTCTTCCTCATGGATGGGAGCATTTCCCAGGGAGGTGACAGGTATTCTTTTGGAGAAGAAGATCTTGAGGCAGGTAGAGATTGTCTTCAAGGATGGAAAGAAGGTTGACTCCTCAGAGTAGGCTTGATAAAGAGAATTAGTAGTTTCGTGGTGTGAGCCACTGTGGGGGATAGCAGGAAGTTTGCTGACCCTCTCTCCCAAGGCTGGGAACCTGGACCTGTCAGAGCCTCCCTTAGAGACCGAAGGGCAAAGCCAGGTTTGCAGTACCAGGGACTGGCAAGAAGAATGATCTGGAAACAAAGAAGAGTGCTCTGCAGAAGCCTCTTAGCACAGGGGCAAGGGGCCTGGGGTACAGATGAGCAGGAAAAACGATGTGAGAAAGTAGGTTCTGAAGAGAGACCAGTGCTAGGAAGGGCTGATCTGCAAAGGGGTGGAGATTTATATACAGGCTTTCCAAAGAAAATGCTGAATGGTGTATTTCTTTTTAATCACAACGTAGTGTCTGCTTACTACAGAGAGAACCGAAACTACAGCCAAATAGACCGCAAGAACAAGTAAACAAAAGAACCATCCGAACTACCCACAATCTCAGGGTCCTGGAGCTTTTCCAATAGATATGTTCCTCCCCTCCATTCCCACTGCCACAGCTTCAGGTCAAGGCCACAGAGGTCACATTGCTTTTAGAATAAGCTTGTGCCCTGGTTCCCAAGTATCTTAAACTGAGCCCCCAGGGCTGCCTGAGCCCCACCCTTCACATCCTACTTGGGCTGCCAGAGTCATCTTCCCAAAACATGACTCTCCTTAGTCACTTTTCGTAGATTGTATCATATTCCACATCCCTTCCCTAGCCCTCAAGAGAGCCTGTAACCTGGAACCATCTTACCTTCCCACCATTGTTTCCAAACCTTCCCCTTTACTTAGACATGTCTTCCCATTCCCCCCCTCCCGAATTACTTCCCTCACAGCTTCACATCTGGGCCTCTCTCCCCTCCCTGAGATGTCTGCCCTATTACGATGACCAATCCCATCCAGATTCTCCCAGTTGTCGAGGTCCCATACCCTACTTCAGCCCATAGTGATTTTTGCCCTTCCAAGTATTCATCTGATCACTCCTTTTAGGATTTATATTAGTTCTATTCCAGTAAAGGTTTAGGTAAGAAGCACAGGATGTAGAGCTGAGTGGAACCTATTCCCTCAATCATACTAATGAGGTACTTGATATTCAAAGAGATCAAGGGACATCCCCAAAGTCAATCAGGAATCCATTAGAGCTGATCCTAGAATCTTGATTCTCAAACATGAATGCTACTTGTTGAATTAAAAATTGCATTCATAATATATCTGATTCCTGGCCGGGAAGCCCCAGAGACCAAAACAATGGTTATCAGTATTTAGAATATATCACCTTACCTGGGGAGATTTATCAAAATCCACACTCCTAAGCCCAATAGGGGGAAACTTTGGTTTGGTAGGTTTAGGATAAGACCTGGATATTTCCAGGAAAACCTCCCTGGGTGATCCTGATACGGGGAGCTTTCAGATCATCTGTTGAGAAAATCTCCTTTCGAGGTCATTCTTTGGTTTGGCTTTCTCTTTTGAGCTTGCTGGTATCATCCCTGTGGACACTGAAGCTTTCTCATCTCAGGAACAGGTTTGGGTTACTCTACAACCAGACTTCCATTCAGGCTGTGACGACAACAGCTCAGTGCTGCAGCCTGTGTACCTTCTCAGCCAAACTGGCTGGGCCCGAGCTTGGGCCTAATTATTTTTCAAAGTATTCTTGGGCATACCATGGCACAATATTGAGCATAGTGAAATTCTTGTGGGAAACGCTCCATTTGCCAAGGTGTTTGTGAGCGCCTTCTGAAGTGTGGATGCCTAGCCTCTGTGGCCTGCCAACTGTCTGCACCACAGGTAAACCAAACCCAAACTGTCTGCACCCAAGTAAACCCAATCCAAACATGTGCCTTGAGCTTGCCAAACCCCAGCACACGGAGCCCTGGGCCAGGATTAGGAAGTAGAGAGGCAGTTTGCGTAGTGACAAGGGCAAGGCTCTGGGGCACACTGCTTAGGTTTGTATCCCAGTGCCACGGTCTCTAGCTTTGCGATGTTTAACATGTTTCCTCATCTATAAAACAAGAATTCAGACTATAAATATAATTATATTATACAAAATAAAAATGATTCCTAGCTCCCAGGATGGTTATAAGGGTAACAAATACATGCATGTGAAGCACTTGAAACCGTGTTTGGCACATGGTAAGTGTTCAGTAAGGGTTTGCTATTATAATTATTTCATGAAAACCGGGGTGAAGTACTGACTCTAAGGAGATGAGTCACTATGCGTCTATGCAGTTATCAATCTAAAAGTTACCAATTTTCTCCTTGTTGCCTGAGCACAGATCAGAGGATTGACAAGCGATATAGTAATGGCTTCTCAAAATGCTGCCTGGACCTCTGAAGATGATTTTAAAATGCTGGGTATTTCCCAGTAATAAGGTCAAGCCTTGCATAATTTAAGAAACATACAGCAATTCCACATTTTGGAGCTTTGATGAGGTAGGAGTTACATAACAGGCTGCAACCACACAGATGAGCGGAGCCAAAGGTAGGGGAGGGGGAGTTCTGGAAGACGTGAGTGCTGGAGCGAAGGCTGCGCGAGATGACGGGCGTGGCGTTAGCTACAGTCTTCATGAAGCTGGGTCTGAGAGATCCACGCATGCCCCGTGACATTATAAATGGCTTGACAGCAGGAAAAACATCTCCTGACATTTACTGTCAGCCTAACACCAATGGGAGGAATGAAAGTTCGCCTTCTATTTGTCACATTACCAGAGTTTTCTTATTCCTTAGTAATGCTTTTAAGCTAAAAGTAAGATTGCATCAGTCTCTAAGGTGACACAAAGCTGAATTGGTCACTGGGACTTACATGTTTTGTCAAACTTTTGTAAAAGACTCAGAGTGTTGCCAAAGCATCACCTTCCTGCATCATGTTGCCAAGTTAACTTTTCTTGATGCTCAGACATAGTGGGGCCATTCTGAAAATTCCAAGTACAGGAGAGCCCGAGAAGGGTGTCAGAAAGCAGGTTGCAGTAGCTTACTTCTCTTTTTGGGTAGGAGATGCTGGACTGTGAGCACTCAGCAAGTGATCCTGTTTGCTAACCACTAAAATACTTAGACTGCCTTGTTTGAGTTGTATGACATCTCTTTTTTTTTTTTTTTTTTTTTGAGACGGAGTTTCGCTCTTGTTACCCAGGCTGGAGTACAATGGCGCGATCTCGGCTCACCGCAACCTCCGCCTCCTGGGTTCAGGCAATTCTCCTGCCTCAGCCTCCTGAGTAGCTGGGATTACAGGCACGTGCCACCATGCCCAGCTAATTTTTTGTATTTTTAGTAGAGACGGGGTTTCACCATGTTGACCAGGATGGTCTCGATCTCTTGACCTCGTGATCCACCCGCCTCGGCCTCCCAAAGTGCTGGGATTACAGGCTTGAGCCACCGCGCCCGGCCTGACATCTCTTTAAAAGGGGACTGACTGGTTTAAATAGATTGCATAGTATTTGTCACAACATAATGCTCAGACTTTTAGGGACCAGAAAGCTGTTTGTTTTGGGGACCATCTCTAGGCCTAGCATCATCTTCATCTCCTAGATGTGGCCAGAACATCTTGGCTGTTGCCCAACCTTTTTGGATATGACGCTGTAGCTGGAGGCCTTTCGATCTAGGAGTGAGGAGAGTGCCAAAGGGCACTGCCCCCAGCCGGGGCAGGCTGAAAGCTTTGGGTCTGCCTCAGTACTTGTTAGCCTACCATTTGCCTTAGCAAGAAGCTGTTGTGGAATGAGTTCCTGGGAGTGGATGAGGCCCAGGTAAGCCTTGTTGGATTGAAGTGCATAATCTTACCTCTGGGTCTTTTAAAATAAATAAAATTTTAATATTTACAAATGATAACAGAATTTGGAATGAAGATTTTCTTTTTTCTTGCTGCCTGTCTGAGCAGCATGGGAGATCCGAATGCTAGCTTGGTGGCTGGGTAGCAGGCAGTAGACAGGAGGCCTTAGCTAGCTGTAACTTTATTTATTCATGTACTCCCTCCTCAGTACAGGACATGGACCACACTGTGCCATGCAGGGAGGACGTTGACATAACACAGTCTGACCTCAGGCCCTTATATATAAGGCATTAATTTGAATATCAAACTGTTTGAAGTTTTTTGTAATAAAGTTCTTAAAAGTGACTTAGCACGTTTGAGGTTAAGGACATCTTGGAAAATAAAAATATCACTAAGTGAACAATTATAAAATGTAATAGAAGGGCTAGAAAATGAAATTGGGGGTTTCCAAAAGATAGAATGTAAAGATGAAGAGACAGAAAATAGGGGAGAAATGACAAATAAAAACTTTAAATGGCACATCTAGGAGGTTCAGTATCTGGCTAATAGAAGTTCCAGGGAGAAAGAACACAGAAAATAGAGAAAAGGAAATTATCAAAGAAATAATGTGAGAGAGTTTTCAGAACTGAAGGTCAAGACACTTTATTTTGAAAGATGCTTTCAATCTAGAGCCCAGTATAATGAATGGAAAAAATTACCCATACCTGGACACATTGTAATCAACATCCAAAACTCCAAAAATAGTTAATCATAAAAGCTTTTGGAGGGGGAAAACTTGTCACAAACAAACTGATGAAAATCTGAATGCTATCAGGTTTTTTAACGTCAATACTGAAAGCTAGAAGACATAATAAAGTCAGTAAAATTCAGAGGGAAAGTTATTTTCCATTTAGAATTTTATACTCAGTTGAACTTTCAATCAAGTGTATAAAGATAGAACAAAGACATTTAAAAATCTGCAAAGACTCAAAATTTTGCTTCCTGTGGATTTTTTTTCTCAGAAACAACCAGAATAAGTACTTCATCAAAATGAGGAAATAAATCAAAAACACGAGAAACAGAAGCCAAGAGGCAGAAAACCAACACAGGAAAACAGCCAGGAGAAGCCCGGTAGTGTAGGCCCCGCTACTTGGGAGTTCCCAAATGTTCTGATATACCCGACCATTTGGAAAATCACACGTGCACTCACACACGCGCGCGCGCGTGCACACACACACACACACATACACACAGATTTAAGACAGGATGTTTGGAAAAATTTGAATATAAATGCATGGAGATAGGGAGTGTTACCTGGGAGGGAGTTGTACAAGGGAAAATAAAACAAAACTTGGCTTTTTAATGAACAGTTCTTTATTATCATAAAAGGGAAAGGGAAGGGAAAGTGTGGTGGTGTAAAAGAGCTAAAATGTAAACAGGAAAGTAATCGTTGAAGGATAAAATAGAGAAATCAAGAAATGGCAATATTAGCACATTGTTTGTTTTAAAAAAAAAAAAAAGCTAAAAACTTTGAAAGTGTTTGCCTCAAGGTAGTGGGTTTTATAGTTTTTTTTCAGCAATTTGATTTAAACCATGTGATTTTCTTTGCTCTGATAAAAAAGTAAAAATTGAAAGTCTAACTGTCAGTAGAAAACTCAAACCTGCGTCATCCAAGAAGCTTTTGCCACCACAGGCATCGCCAGGGTGGTGGATGGAGCACAGAGTCTCAATCAGATCCAGGCTCTGTGCCCCGAGGCTCCTCATCACAGGATGTCCTCCCTGTCTGTTGGCAGGTAACTGGGCTGTCTCCTGCCAGAGCCATACCAAGTTTCAGATGAGGTTATGAGGCTGAGCGGGGGTGTATACCTCATAACAGGAAGGGAGGAAAGAGGAAGGAAGGAGAAAATTCCCTTCATAGATGGATTTAAAAAACGATTTGACACTTTGTTACTGAGACAACTCCAAGGAAATTCTATCTGAAATGTACCTACCAGCTGAATATGGCATCAAATGACAATTCCACTTCACCGTCTAAAGCTTGCCTAGTATGACACTAGAGCATATCTCTAGGCCAGCCCCAGGGGTAGAATGAACCAGTGGGCACACTAGGCTCTCCCATGCCTGCCCTGTTCCAAGTAGGGGTTAGGATATGGTCCTAGCTGACTTGACTCAGTAATCAGTCTAGATAACAAAGAATGAACCAGATTCTTTTCCATCCCTACCTGTTAACCCAGGGAGTGACCTCTGCATCCATCACCACTACTGGCCTACAGCCCTTATACATCTGGGACCTACCCCAGACCAGATTAATCCATGTCTGGGCTCACTTGTGTGTCTGGTTATAATTGGACCACCCAGACCACAGTGACATTCAAGCAGCCATTTACTTTGCTGTATCCTACTTCTGTTGACCAGCACTGGCTGAAAGTAGTGGTTGTGAAGGAAAGAGCCTTTCCACTCCTACACACAGGTGTGCGGGGCACCAGTCCAGCTGCAGGCGAGGACACAGCTGTTTGTGGAGACTGCGTGCATTAAAACCCAGACTGTCCTCTTCTACTGCAGGCTTAGAGTGCCATTTTATAGTGGAAACTGTTGTACTGAATTCCAAGTAAGGAAGGACCCATTTGCACTTTGAATTAGTTGTCATTTAACTTGTTAATGGAAGCAGTGAGGCAGCAAATCACACTGCCACGTGTGTACCTATGCAACAATCTTGCATGTTCTTCACATGTACCCCAAAACCTAAAATACAATAAAATAAATGGGGAAAAAAAAATAGATTTGTCCACTACCAGTGGGGAAAAAAAAAAGAAAAGAAAGAATGTCTTTCATTTTTTAGGTGGTGAGTCACTTTCTTAAAATTTTTTTTTATTATAGAAGTAATACATGCTTGTAACAGGTTGAAACAATAAAAAACAATTTTTAAAAAGGATTGCCATCCCTCACGCTAATTCTATCTATAGAGAATAAGGATAGTGTATGTCTGTACAACTTTGTACAACATATATATGTTTGTGTACATACATGTTTACAACATATATATGTGCTTACATATTTTACAAACAGCTATAACAATACATATATAATTGTTTAATAGAAATGAAATCAATACAACATTTTTTTTCTGTTGACATACATTGTAAACATCTTTTAATATCAGAACCTATAGATCTGCCACATTTTCAGGAATATTCTTTACATGAATGCACCTTAGTTCATCTACCCAGTTCCCTACTGATGAGCACTTAGGCTCTCCAGACTTTTAATATTAGTATCAGTGCTGCATTAACACCCTTAACTCTGAAGTCAGACAGTCTGAGTTCAGATTCTAGATACTCAACTTACTTACTTTAGCAAGTTATTTAAACTCTCCATGCCTCAATTTCCTGATTTGTAAAATGGGAATAAAATTGTTCTCATAGTGTTCCTATGTAAAAAAGCTAAGTGAGGTAATTTAGTCAGAGGCTAGTTAATAACTGTATTTTATATATTATATAATATGTATGTAATATATATAAATGCACCTAAGATATTAAAATAATGATAGCTAACATTTATTGAGTACTTACTATCAGCCAGGTACTGTATGTATACCACCTGTTTTACGCTTTAGTCTTATATTTTTTAATACCTATAAAGGCATCATCATTAAAATGTCATTAGCTATTCCTATGCATTTACTCCTCCAGGTAAATTTTAAAATCAACTTTCCACCTACCACTCATCAATATGACAAGTTTTTTTTTTTTTAATCCAGTTGGAATTCTAAAGTGTGTCTTTACTTCTGAAAGTTGCCAGAGTAGAATGACCCTTAAGCTCAGAGAGAAGTGAATGTTTTTATGGTGTCCCTCCAAAGCCACGTGACCATAAGCAGTTCATTTAAACGCTGAACAACTGCACTTTCCCTACCTGTAAATGGAAGGGTCAATCCTTACAGGAGTGGGGGATAGTATAAGAAAGTTGGAACGATCCCTGACAATAAATACTTAATAAGTGTGCTTGCTTCTGAGGCAAGTGTTTTTAATTTATCTCCTGGTCCTGTGTCTTCAGCACCATTTTCAGTGGCAGCTCTAAGATGATCTTTAGGGAAAAGAGTTTGTCTAAGAGTGAGAGCAGCAGCAAACATGCAGGATGAAGTTTAAGGCCCCCACTTCCTGTGCAAGGCAAGCTGAACATTTACGACCAGTGAAGTTTAGCCAAGAGGGAGGAAAGGGAATTGGGACAAACATAGACTGTTCCATTGTGCCGGCATGTGCCACCAACCGTGGAGTGGACTTCCTGCTGCAGGACACAGCTGACCTTTGGAGAGTCACTGTCTGGGTGAGGCTGCCCTTTAGCAGGACAGAACACAGCTGTTGTTTGGATGTCAGAGGCTAGTTAATAACTGTGTTTGGCAGTCAACTCGGGATGTTAACAGCTTCTAGGTTTAAGGAAGGCCAGAAGAACAGTATGAAGGGAATCTTTGTGTTACCAACAGGTTCTTTGGTAATCCTTCTTTGAACAAAAATTAACACTTCGCAGCAGCTTTGAAAAGTATTAACAGAACTCATAAAAGTCAGAGCAGATGTGCTGGGGATCACACTTCCAGAGCTCTCTGGGGAACTGTTTCTGGACTAACAAGTCCAACAAATGTGTTAATTCAGGTTGAGATTTCTAATGCAAATATTGACTTAGTCTCAACCTTTGCAGTTAATTCTCCAACTTCAATGTGTCCTTTCAGGATACCTTGCCTGTTTTCTTTCCTTATGCCTAATAATTTGCCTACCCTTCATTTTGAAGGTGGTTAGCGGTGGTTGTTTAGTGGTCAGTTCTGCATTCTTTCTCTAGGTCTCAATAATATTTAGAGGAATAAATATAAATATTCCTTCATTTGCTTAGTGGTGTAATTGTGGAAAAGGAGGAAGAAGAAATAGGCAGGATGGTGTAGACCGGTATAAGTGATCCTCAGTCTTAGAGCAGGTTACGTAAAAGTGACTTCCTGCACACTATTCAGTATGAAAGAAAAAAATGGATGACAGATTGTTTTGTTGACTTTTTCCCCCATCCCACATGGTATTTTTTAATTACTCTTAATTTTTAGACATATGTTTTGAAGTTTGTATGAATTGATATGCAGCCAAAGGAAAATTATACATTAGATAAAGGTAACAATAATTCCAGTGATCACTCACTTTGCATCAGAAACAAAGGATGCCAGGAGATCATTGTAACAGCATCTGGAAAAAAAAAAAAATCTTGGCTGGGCGTGGTGGCTCACACCTGTAATCCCAGTGCTTTGGGAGGCTGAGGTGGGAGAACTGCTTGCAATTGATATGCAGACTGCTACATGGCTAACCAACTGTTAGTATAAAATAAGAAGTTTTGACTAAAAGAGAATGTAAAGGTAATATAAAGTTCACCTTCATACTTGAAGGATATTTTCACTGGATATAGAATTCCGGGTTGAAGTTTTGTTTTAAGAGACAAGGTCTCATAGTGTCACCCAGGCTGGAGTACAGTAGTAGCACAATCATAGCTCACTGCAGCCTTGAACTCCTGGGCTCAAGTGATTCACATACCTCAGCCTCCGGAGTAGCTAGGACAGGCAGATACCACCATATTCAGCTAATTAAAAAAAAAAAAAAATTTTTGTAGAGACAGGAGTCTTGTTATATTGCTCAGGCTGGTCTCAAACGCTTGACCTCAAGCAGTTCTCCCACCTCAGCCTCCCAAAGCACTAGGATTACAGGTGTGAACCACCACACCCAGCCAAGACTTTTTTTTCCAGATGCTGTTATAACAATCTCCTGGAATCATTGGTTTCTGATGCAAAGTGAGTGGTACTAGAATTATTGTTACCTTTATGTAATATATAATTTTCCTTTGGCTGCTTTCAAGATTTTCTACTCTTTACCTTTGGTTTTCTTTATATTTATCTTGCTCAGATTTTATTGAACTTCTTAAATCTGTAAATTTAAAGACTTTTCAGCCATTTTTTAAAAATACGTTTTTTCTGTCCCATTCTCTCTCTCTTTGCCTTCTGGGATTACGGTTAAACCTATGGTAGACCTTTTGATGTTGTCCTACAGGTCTGAAGTTTTGTTCATTTATTTTCAAACTTTTTTTCCTCTCTATTCTTCAGATTGGATAATTTCTATGAGTCTATCTTCAAGTTCACTGACCTTTTTCTGTTCTCACTATTCTGTTAAGGTCATCCAGTGATTTTTAAAATTTTTCATGTACTACATTTTAAATTCTAGAACTTTCAGTTGATTCTCTCTTATACTTTCTCTGCCAAGGTTTCCTGTACGTTTTGTATATCCCTTTATGCCATTGAGCACAATTATAATAGCTATTTTAAAAAATCTTATTTGCCAATTGCGCCATCTGGGTTATCTTGGAATCTCTATTGATTGTCTTTTCTCTTAAGGATGGGTTGCATTTTCCTATTTCTTTCCATGTTAAATAATTTTGGATTGTATTTTAGACATTGTGTATATTATTATATTATAGAGACTCTAGATTCTATGATATTCCTCTGTACAGGTTTTCTGGGAAGTGAGGGGTTGTTGTTTGTTTATCATTGTTTATTTTGTTTTTTGCCTTAGCCAGCATTCAGCTTGGTTGAGCTAAAACCACAAACTCTTGTAAATCTGTTTTAGTTCTTTGTAAATTCTGGATATCAGCCCTTTGTCAGATGGGTAAACTGCAAAAATTTTTCCCAATCTGTTGGTTGCCGATTCACTCTAATGATTGTTTCTTTCGCTGTGCAGAAGCTGTGGAGTTTGATTAGGTCCCATTTGTCTATTTTGGCTTTTGTTGTCAATGCTTTTGG
>NW_016107706.1:2229310-2266973 GCF_001604975.1 Cebus imitator | reverse complement strand
TGTAGGTGATGGGGAGGAAGGCAGCAAATCACACTGCCACGTGTGTTCCTATGCAACAGTTTTGCATGTTCTTCACATGTACCCCAAAACCTAAAATGCAATAAAATAAATAAATGGGGAAAAAAAAAGATACTAGAAAGATATTTTCCTTTAAGTGGACTCAGCTTCCCCTCAAAGAAAAACAAAAAAACAAAAAAAACCCACAAACTCTCTGAATCGAGACACCACCTCAATTCTAGTCTCAGTTATTTTATCCTTAGGTAGGCTGCTTGGCATCTGCCCCATGCTTGCATAGTTCAGGGGTCAGCCAAAGATTTGGGCAGTTTTTGCATAGAATATTGGCTCTCCCTTTCTGGCTCTCTACTTTCTGGATTCCCTCCTTTCACTTTCTAGCGGCTGTGATTGTCCCAAAATCTGTCCCCTGAGCACCACGTGCTCTCTTGGAGTTTTAGCCACGCGGCATGGCACTGGCAGCAGCCTGACACCAGGCTAAGAGCCATAACATCGAAAAACACATCTAGATCTTTTTCCATTTTCCAATTGTCCTTCTCCCCCTTCTGGAATCAGTATACTTTCTGTCTTTTTACAGTGCCTCCAGGTAGTTATTTTTTATATTTTGTCAAAAGTTTATAGTTTTCTCCAGGAGAACCAGTCCAGGACGGAAAACCTAGTCTATGGTGGAGGAAAAATAATCAAAACAGTAGTTTCCTATAGAGAAGTAAGAGTTTTTACCCAGGTATATATATTTGTCAAAACTCAGTGAATATACACTTAAGATTTGGGCACTTCATTGAATGTAAATTTCACCTCAAAAAAAGTAATACTACACTGCAGTTAATGACAGGTGTATGTTAGAACATTTTCAAAGTGAAATTGTACTTTCTGATTCCGTGTACACAGAATCCCTCAAATGCAGTTAGGTGAGGCTTCATCGGGATCTGCTTTTATAAACAGACCAGAAAAATGTGTTATGAACACATTCGTTCTCAGTTTCTCGAGAGCTCCTATAAACAAAGGGCTGTGGAATAATCAGTCAGAATCAGATGTTTTCCCTGCCTTCTGGAAACTTGCAGTCTAATGAAGGACATAAAATAAACATACAAATGGTTGAATGCAGAATATGATACATGCTCTAAGAGAGGTGCAGACATGCTGGGGTGTTGTTTAGTAGAGTGAGCGCATATTAGGTTAGAGGAGCCATGGAGGCTGCATGAAAGAGGGGCATCTTAGAACAGCAGGACAGAGGGCATCACCAAGCGGATAGGAAGATATCCCAGGTACAGGAATGAGTCTGTGTAGATGTTTACAGTGATGCAAAAAGAACTAGAAAGGTAGGACCAGGACCTTGAAAACCAGGTTGGGGTTTTATTCAGTAGGTAGGTAGGAGACATCATGTCTTTCAGCAAGGGGGAAAGTGAATGCTTTAACATTGTGTTATTTTGTTATTTTAAACTTTTTTTTTGAGACGGTTGATGCCCAGGCTGGAGTGCAATGGTGAGATCACAGCTCACTGCAACTTCAACCTCCTGGGCTCAAGGGTTCTTCCCACCTCAGCATCCCCCAAGTAGCTGGGACTACAATCATATACCACCACACCTAGCTAATTAAAATTTTTTTGTGGAGGCAGAGCCTCACTTTGTTTCCCAGACTGGTCTTGAACTCCTGGGCTCAAGCAATCCTCCTGCCTCGGCCTCCCCAAGTGTTGGGATTACAGACGCGAGTCACCATGCCCCGCCAACACTCAGTTATTCGTGTGATACTTAGAAATACAAGACTTCCAGGTGGGAGGCTTCCCCCCTTAGCCCCTCTCCCTCTCACTGTGAGGCTTTATTTCAGACACACCCTCTTGGTAGAGGGCCCAGGCCGGCGCTTTAGTGTGAAGGAGTTAGACTAGAGAATATCCACAGTTCTTTCCGTTCGGCATTCTGTGATCTGACGGCTGTTTGAAAGAGTTGTTTCTTGCACAGATTAGGTATTTCTCCTGGCAGTGTTATTTTTCTCGTTAGCCAACTCTTCTTCATAAAGTCTGGATTGTAGTGTTAGATGCACAGTCATAGAGATTCGATATTCAGAGTGTCAGTGCTCATGAGCTGTTGCTCTGTGGTGATGTTTTTCACAGAGCTGTAACATTTCAAGCTATTGAACTTTCACGTTATGAAAAAAATGACAGTGCTATTAAGCTAGATGGGGGCTTTGGGGGAAGCTTGCAAAGTTTCTTATGTAGATCTAGTAGTTTTGCACATTATGGGAGTCTGAATAATCCCAGTTTATTGATTGATTTATTTTTTCCCAAATTTAAAATTATATTCTTCACAGAATACTTAACATCATTTTGCTAATTTCCACATGCAAGTGTGATCTTAAAATTTTATGAGACAGTACACCTTCATTTCTTGAAAATCTCTTACTGTAAGAGTTATTAGCCATCTTTCTATTATTATCGCCAATGTAATAAGTGTGTTAATCTTTGTCCCAGAGATAAAAATCCCAAACAATGTATTGAACCATTGGGTGAGTGGTGAAAAGTTAACTTCTCATCTCTGAGCATCTAGGCCTAGGTACATATCTGCTTGTGTGAAGAGTAAAGGCAGGATGCTGGAAATACTGTTATTTTCAGACCACTAGGGTCAAGCATCTGAAGTGAGAAAGGACTGGTAAGCTGAAAAAGTTGCGTGATAGGGGAATGCAAACTTTTTGTGAGAAAAACAGAAAGAAAAGGAGCCCAGGGCACTCCATTAGTAAGTTTGCCATTGCCGTTGTGCGTGATGACTGGCTTAGTCTTAGTTCCGGAAATGCAACTATCATTCTTTTTGGAGTAGTGGTTACACAGTAGAGAGCTCTGTCATAGAGAAAATGTGTTTATTTCTATTCACTTTTCATCTTGTTAGGGAGAGACCATGCCCTGACCATGTAAAAAGCATTTGAACACAAATCCACAACTCTTTAAGTGCTTCACATATTTGTTATCTGAGAACTGGGCAGAGATGATCAGTATTCACATTTATTGATGGAATGAGTCCAGAGTAATTTCAGAAGCCCCAGGGTCTTTTATAAAGAGGGTCTTCTCTCAGGGAACCCCAGGATGAAAGTTCTCAGATCAGAGCTGCTTCAAAGAGGTAAGGATGCACCTGAGGCCCAGACCCCAGTGAGAGGAGAAAGGTACTTTTTTGCCTTAGCTGGAAAATGAAGAGTGCTACGTCAGAGACTTTGTTATATTTTTAAAATGCTCCACTGGCATGTTTGCTTTCTGACTGTTAGCAGACAGCGTGTTTTGAAGCCTTATGTCATATCCAAATAATAGCAATATTAGGGTGAACCACGTTAAGTTGGTGTTTTGCAGGTAAAGAGAGTTCAGATATTAGCAATATCACATGGTTTAACCCTGCAGTAGTAATAATAATATTACTAGTGCCATCTGTTGAGTGCCTACTACAAGCCCTATGCGAAGAACTTTACACACATGATCTCATGAATTCCACATATAAAATGTTTTGTTGCTTGCTTGACTCACATTCTCTTTGGTGGGTCTCAAGCCTCGTGCCTCATGGGGAGAGGTACCATTGAGGAGCATTCTAGGCAAAGAAAACAGCAGGTGCCAAAGCCCTGCAACAGGAAGATGCTTGGCATGATCCAGGAGTCAACAGGATCCCAGTGAGTGAATGAGGAGGAAAGAAACTTGAGATGAACTTGGAAAAGTAAGCAGGATCAGGTCATATACTGAGAGCCACACCAGCCCTCCTGTTTTGGAAAAACAGAGTTTGAAATGCCTGTGGCACTTCCAAGGAGAAGTGCTAAGTAGGCAGTGAAATCCTGGGCTGGAACCCAGAAGACCAGTCTTGGCTAGAGATGCACACTTGAGACCTACCAGCATATAGATGATATTTAAACTCATGGGAATGGAGGAGCTCACTCACCTAGGGAGAGAGAGTAAACATTCCTGAAGAATGCCATCATTTAAACTGTAAAGTGACTTTTCATGCCTTCAGTAACTAGCCCATCCTAAAGCCAGGGATCGTACCCCTTAGGAAATTGTTCCTGTGGGCCCGGGCAAGGGGCTGTACTGCAGTCCGTAGCACATAACCACTCTTACCCACCGCAAGGGTCTGGTCCAAGGAAAGCCCCACATGCAGGAGCTGCCAACTCATAGTCTGAACTATGACCATCCTGTGGGCTGAGGCAAAAAACAGGAGCCAATCAGGCTGCTTCCTCTGGAGTTTGGCGTTGAGAAACTGAGAGACTTGACATTGTGGTGGCAAGTGAGAATTCTGAGCTCAGAGAGCCAGAAGACAAGCTCAAGCTGAGGGCACGAGGATCAGAGAAGACAGCAGAGAAGGAAGTGAGGAGGCCAGGACGTTGCAGGTGCTCCAAAAAAAGCAAGGACTCAGGGGACCTTGAGTCCCAGAGACTTCAATTGTCACAGGCCATGTGGGCAATTGCAATGGTGTATTGCAAAGTAGGTGTAGTTATTAAAACAATGGGCTCTGGAATCATACTTCATGAACTCAAACCTTAGCCTTGCTGCTTATCTCTAACCTTAGATGAATTAGTTAACTTCTCTGGGTCTCAGTTCCCTTACCTGTAAAATGGAGATAATAATGGTGTCCACAAGTTTATACTTGTAAAAAGCTTGGTTCAGTGGGGAGACCGTGAAGTAGGTCAAGTCATTCCCATTTTGCCAGTGAGAAGACTGAGACTCTGAGAGGTTAAACAACTTGGTTGGGGTCTTTAATCACAGTGAAACATTTCTCCCATGAAAATGAGAGTTTGTATTGCCTTTGAGCTTTGTCATTACACCTTGGGTTAGAACCACGGAAAGAAGTTCATGCCAGGCACAGTGGCTCACGCCTGTAATCCCAGCACTTTGGGAGGCCGAGGTGGGTGGATCACCTGAGGTCAGGAGTTCAAGACCAATCTGGCCAACACAGTGAAACCCCATTTCTACTAAAAATACAAAATTAGCTGTGCATGATGGCACATGCCTGTAATCCCAGCTACTTGGGAGGCTGAGGCAGGAGAACTGCTTGAACCCAGGAGGCGGAAGTTGCAGTGGGCCAAGACCGTGCCATTGTACTCCAGCCTGGGCAACAAGAGTGAAACACTGTCTCAAAAATAAATTAAAAAAAATAATAATAACCAAGGAAAGAAGTTTATGTCATCACATCACCATTCTTGAGAGGAAGGCTTGAGTGTGAGCGAAGAGAGAATGGAGCTGGAGATTGTGTAGCAGAGGAGGTTATATATCCACTCAAATTGTGGAAATTGTTTGGCGGGACAGAAGGCAATAAAATTAGGCTGAGGGAATATCTAATAATGAAGCATGTTTACAGCCCCTGAACTGACATTACTCATAACTAGAACTAGCAGTTCTTGAAATCAGCTTCGAAGTTTTAGGATAGTATTTATAGGACTTAGTAAAGGTCGCATTTTGACAGTGAAGAAAATGTTTGGATTCTGTTGATTAAAAAGATTTGAAGAAAGAGAAAATGTGTTCATGACAGGTTGGGATATTGTTTGGAAAACTTATTTATAAAATAAGAACTTACGGTTATTAAAGAAACCGTAGAAATCTTATGAAATATAGGAACCTATAAAGACAAGTCATCCCTAATATTGTTAATCATCATTAGCTTTTTAAGGGTTTCCTTGCCTTTTAATTTATCTTCTATATGTATATGCATAAATGTCATGAGGAGACCATGGGACCTATCTCACGTATATAGCTTCATATGCCAACTGTTTTCTAGTGTACCGTGAGAATTTTCATGTCATTAAAAGTCCTTAGAGAACATCATGTTTATTTTTATTTTATTTTATTTTACTTTATTTTATTTTGGGGGGGATGGAGTTTTGCTCTGTTGCCTAGACTGGAGTGCAGTAGCACAATCTTAGCTCATTGCAACCTCTGCCTCCCGGGTTCAAGCGACTTCTCCTTCCTCAGCCTCCCAAGTAGCTGGGATTACAGGATCCCACCACCATGCCCAGCTAATTTTTGTGTTTATAGTAGAGACAGGGTTTTGCCATATTGGCCAGGCTGGTCTTGGACTCTTGACCTCAGATGATCCACCTGCCTCGGCCTCCCAAAGTGCCGGGATTACGGGCATGAGCCACTGTGCCCGGCCTGAGAACATAATATTTAATGACTACAGAATATTAGTAGTCACAAGTAGTCCAGGCAAGAAGAGAAATGTGTGTGTTTGCCAGAGTGCCTGATGCCCCTAACTGGACCTGCTCAGCCCCCATCTCAGAGCCTCTGCCTTTCTATGTATGCTCCAAAGGGATCTGAGTCCTGGCCAAGGACAGGAAGGGAGAACTCAGATCCACTGATCATGCCAGGGGTCACTCTGGCCTCTGTGTCTGTGTTGTTCTTTCCAGGGGGACAAGCAGCCTCTGGGAATGGGAGTCCATCTCAGCACACAACCCCTCTGTTCCTGGTCACTCTATAAACCAAAGAACCTACCCCTTCCTCATTCGCCCTGCCTGAGAAGCAGAGACACCTCTTTGTGAGCTTCCTTTTTTCTGTTGTCTAAGGCACTAAAACAGATGAGCAATTGGTGGCTTAGATACTGCTCGACCTAATAATAGTGCTAATAACAATGGCTCATATTTATTGTGCATTTATTATGATATGTCATGTGCTTTACCCACAGCATCTTGTTAATTTGCAGACCTTTTGTTCTAAGAGCAGGAGACAGTACTATCCAGTGGAAATATGCAGGGAAGTCTCTCGAGTTGAGCAGACCTTGGTTAGATCTGCAGCCCTGCCATTTACCAGCAGCTCTGTGACTTGGGCAAGTGCATCTAACCAGGAAGGTATTCAGCTGCACAAAAATCAGAAAACCCAACCACAGGTGGCTTAAATACATAAGTAGTCATCTTTCCGACATGGTGAGAATTCTGGATCGAGTCAGTCCAAGGCTTATATTGTGCCCTCAGGGACTCAGTCTCTTATCTTCCTGCCTGCACTATCCTTGGCATGTGGCTTTCATCCTCTTGGTTGCAAGATGGCTGCCGCATTCTCAGGCCTCTCCTCTGAAGGGTCCAAGCAGGAGGAAGAAGTAGAGAAGGAGGAAGGAGCAATCCCTGTTTCAGTAGAGCAAAAGCTGTTCTTGAAACTCTCAGCTTATGTCATTGGCCAGCACTGTGTCTGATGGTCACCTATCTGGAAGCCAGGGAAAAGCTTTAGCTGGGCACATTGCCATCCCTAAGAAACCAGAGTTCTATTAGGAAGGGCGAAGAGGGAGTGTTTGATGGGTCAGCAGCCCTCAGTGTCTGTGTCAGCAGGTCATTGCATTTCTTTGAAGCTCAGTTTCCTCTGGTAATAATATCTCACTGTTCTAGTCAGGCTCTTTCAACCTACAAGTGGTTACCTAATTTGCCCCAGAGGATGGGAGCTCCTTGTGAAAACCTCTAAGGACATAGGGAAACTTGGCCTGAGTCATAGCAACAAATAGTTCATTCCCCATGGGTCACTGTACTTCCCAGCGGGCCTGTGGGCACCTCATTGTTCGGGATGTGCCAGGAGTCCTCCTAGGGACCGGCCATTATGCCATCATTTTAGAATTGGCCATCCATGGTCCCCTCCCTAGGATTGCTCCAGGTGTGGAAAGCCAGCCTCTTTGCCCACTTCTTCCTCTAGCTGCTTCTTCTCTGTCCGTGTTCTCTCCCCAACTGCCGTCTCTACTGCTATGGCTGCATCTCACATCCAAACTCCCCACAAAGAGGCAACATCTTGGGTGGGTCATGGCCTCCCATTGAGCAACACTGCAGTCAGACAGAGTCTTATACCAGGCTGCCCCAGTGGTCACCAGTCACCCGTTAACCACAGGACACGTTGTGCCTGCTTTCCTCAACACAGGCCTGTGGCTGTGGCAAGTGCTCACCGGATCCCACATCCTCTCCAGCACATTACTCAGAGAGTTTCAGATGTACACTATTGCACAGCTCTAGGTGGTAACATCTGCAGTGAAAGATGTGTGAGCTATGCTCCAAGAAACACCGTTCCTCCGAAGTTGAGCGACACGGTGGTGCTGGTCCTAGGTGGGCTTCAGGTGTTTGAGACTGTTCGAGGCTGATTGAGATGGTGGTGGGCTTCTCATTATCTGGCTGCTAGAGAGCCAAGCACAAGCCTTGGCTCACTGGTGTACTAAGTCAAGGGCACAGTGGAGAGTATGGGTTCTGTGAAAAGATGGAGGAGAGGACTCGGGAGGGGCAGCTGGTCTGATTGCCGGAATTCCTGAGGCAGACTTTGCTGTTAGAAAAGCAGGCTGCTGTTAGCTACACCTTTCATTCCAAGCTAGTAAGAGGTGAGGGACGGTTGTCAGGACAATGGGGGAATGTGTGTGCACATACTTTGAAACAGCGGCCCGCTTGAGAGGCCTTCTTGTTGCTATTATTACAGCTGCTGCAGCTGCAAAACAGCGTCGAACCCTGAGGTATGAAGCTGATTTTGGAAGCCGGGGCAGGAGGTGGGGAGGAGATTCTGGCAACACAGGATATGAGAGCTTATGTTCATTGACCAGGACCTGAGCAGGACTGATGAATAAGGCTCTTCAGTCCCTCAATCGTGGCTATAGGTCATCGTGTCATTCTTGGGACCTTAGGGTCAAACGTAGGCAGCAGACAAGAATGTGCTTTTTATCACAAGGGTTATCACAAGCATGTCCAGGCAGCCAGCGAAGGATGTACCGCACTCTGCCACACCCCCACCAGACTCTTCTCAATTTGAGCTGTGAGGTGGCTTCCCAGTACCAGGCACAAGCTTAGAGCTCCCTGGGGACAAAAGCCCAGTAGTCCTTCTTCGTGTTCACCTCGTTTCTACTCTTCCCCAGAGAAGCTACGGTGGGTCAAGTGGCTGCCACTGTCAGGACAGGGTTCCTGCCAAGTCCGTGTGCAGTTGCTTCTGGCTGGTGCCAGGTCCCCAGGCCAGCCTTTACTGCCACTGCCACCAGATTACTGACTTATTCAAGCAGTGATGCAGGGGCTATTACAATGTAAGAAGAAAATAACCAGATTGGCACTGCCCTTCTCGCAAGATCCCTGCCACATACTGTTGTGGCTTCAGGACTTCTTCAACCTGTCCAAGCTGGAGGGCTGAATAGTAAATCTCCTTAATATGAAAAATTCTATAGGATAAAGTTGGCTCTGTGGGCTGGCTGCCTGTCAGACTGCCAGCAGAACAGAGCAGCCTTTCCCTGAAACTTTGAACTTAATTACGTGGCATTTGCACCTTGAACAGAGAAGAAAGCCAGATTGCTGAGAAGAGCCGAGCTGGTTAGGGTTCTTTTCTTGGCTTTTAGCACTAGTACCCTTCGGGGGAGGGTCTGCACTTGGCCCCTTCTTAGGCATTCAGGAGCAGGAGGAGCGGGGCACTCCATCAGGTGTTGAGGAAGGGACCCACCCAGTGGACGGAAGACCCTAGGGTACTGATCTCACCTGAGATGAGAAAGAACTTTGCAGCATGAAGAGCTGTACAGAGGGAGAACTGGCTGACCGGGAGGTGGAGACCCGCTGGATTAGAAATGTGGGCACCTGTCAAACGCAAAAGGTCCCCTTACAACTCCCTGGCTAGAGAGCTAGCCCACCCCAAGCTCCCAAACATCAGTATCTGTGAGTACCAGACAGAGACTATGCCCTGGGAATGGCACAGCTCACCAGAGTCTTGGCACTCAGCCGGGGGCTCTCTGGAGAAAACGTATCTGTGGCCAGGAGGCCCTTTCTTCCCACATGGCCAGGACATATCTCCCTGTTGCATCAGACAGACCTGATCCAAATCTCCGCTACTTCCTTCTCTGATCTGGGAAAGTCATTTTTCTGCCCATCCTTGCCTCTTAACTGCAGGGTTACAACAGCCTCCTTGTAGATTTCCTGCCTCTAGGTCTCATCATCACCCTGTCCATCTTTCCAGCGTAACTAGCCAAAACATGACTCAGTCTAATCACTCCTCTGTTTGGAAGCCTTCAGTGCCTCCCCCCTGCCTACAAGAAACAAGAAGGTGGGAGAACCTTCCTTTGTGATTTGGCCCCCACCTGCCTCTCTGAGTCTTCTTACATTTTATTCCACCCACAGCTTCAAACACAGGGACTCAGAAAACATTTAGAGACTGAATGAATGAATATGAAAAATAAAAAGCTAAGAAAAAGTGCTCTGGTGTTTTTAATTTTGTAGCTATAGAACTATCATGCTAATATCTACATAACAATAATAGAATATAATCATTGCTGGTGTTTTCACAGTTTCCCTCATATGACAAGCCTGTTATCCAAAGTATTGGGAAGTCTGCCTTACTTGATGAAGGAGGCAAGATTTATAGAACATATCAAGAAAATTAAGGCTCAAATACCATTTTGATCTTTGGTTTTGAATTTGTCTCAGATAATGCCTACAAAAAGGATGTCTCAATGATTCATTCTTTTTTTAGACAGCCAGTTCTCCAGTCAAGTTTTAAAAGGCTTGGAAGAACATGTGATTTTTTAAATATCCTAGAGTATTTTTCCAGTCCTGGGCAACTCAGGGGTCAGTGCACGGCTATTTCTGTATGTAAGTAGGGTGGGAGAGTACTCTGTTAGATCACAAAGGCCAGGGGTCTGACTGGCTGAGCTAGGCTTCCTTCCTCCCTCCTGTGCCACAGCTGGGCACTGCAGAAGCACAGACATGTTCTCCAGACCTACTTGTGTTTGCACACCTATACCTGCTGCAAGGTGGTGTATTCTGAGTTGTGGTTTCTTTAGATTGTGAGAACCTTAGCCCCCATGTCCAAGGTGTAACACACAGATCTGAGCAACACAGGCATTGGGGACTGTACCATGGAGGAGTAGCTTTGGAATACAACACTCATAAAAGAGAAATAAACAAATTCTAGCTGATTTGAAAGCCGAATATTTTTCAAGGTTTGAGTTATGCTTATTGGAATAGATATTCTCAAATCCAATGAAGAGGAGAAGAATATGGACTGGCACCCAGGGATTGGGTTCTCAGCCCAGCTCAGCAAATCGCCCATTGATTTTTCAGGGCCAGGCCTTTCCCCTGCAGTGGTGCAGAACCTTTCAAGTCAGGAGGTTGGGTTAGTTAGTTCTTATGCCGGATGTTTTCTGTTTGCCCTCCAGATCTACTCTCCATCCTACCCTGTGCCCTGGAAGTCGACCAGTGGGGACTCTATGAATGGGCTCCTTTGCTTCCTGGCTCCTATTGTGTGCTTTGCCCAGTGGGGAGCACTGACAGGAGGTCAGAGGAAGTATTGATTTCTCCTGGCTCCACCCTGTGGCATCACCAAAGGTCTGTGCTCCTGGCAGGCAGTGCTCTCCACAGGGCGCCCAGTCTCAGGGGTCCAGCAGCCTGTCTTCCCTCACCCTTTTGGGCTTAGGCATGTTAAGTGTGCCACCGTTACTGGTCCCAGACCACTGCACTTTGGTCCCTTCTATAAATGGTTCCCTTATTAAAGTCTCCTCAAATTACTCATTTTGAGAGTGCCATCTGTTTCCTGCCAGAACCCTGCTGGATAAGGTTCCTAAGATCTTTTCCAGCTCTGAAAAAAGATGACCACAAGCAGGGAGGAGCCAGCCCTTTGGGCCTCCTGCCTTTCACTGGTGCCTCCGTGAATGGTTCCCCAAGATCATGGGAAGGAGGGGCTGGTGGCAGTACGAGCTCCAGGACATAGAGTCTCTAGGAAAAGAGTCACTGATACCCTGGTACAGGGGCTGATCCTAGCACAGACTGCTAGGATCCTGATTCCCGAAGGGTGCAGGTGTGCTGCCCACCCTGGTAGAGAGGAGGGGCAAGGGCAATCTTACCAACTGAGGCTGGACTGTCACTGCCACCCCTTTCTGCCTTTGTGACCCTGAGAAAGTCACTTTGTCCTCTGAGCCTTCCCTTCCCTCCTAAACCAAAGCTGAGAACACTCGCTGGCCCACACACAGTGGTTATGAGGTACAAATGAAGGCATATGTGTCAGCCTGCTTTGTTGAATGTAAAATGCAGAACTAAAGAGAGTTACAGTCATAAACAGCTTTTATTGTGGTAGGGGTCACAGCTAGGGCACAGAGCCAGTGGGACATTACCCCTGCTCCTGTCCCTGCCAAAACCCCCCACTTCCTTTCGTTCTTTCCTGGTATGTGCACTTGCTGAGACATACATGGCTCCTAGAGTGTCAATTTTAGGATCAAAGCATGACCTCAGTGATACCAAATTATAAAATCATGCCATCAAACTGCAGCAGCCGCCTTCTGACGTCTCTGGAATTTAGATTCTGACCTTGAGGGTCTTAGGTGGCCATTTATGGCCCTTCTAAAAGCAGCCGCTTTAAAATAGGTCTAAGGGAGAATGAAAGAAATTAAGGGCATTTTAAAGTCTATACATTCTTAATTATTAAAGTTATCACAGAGACTTCCTGAAATACATGAAAAATACATTCTTGAAAACTACAAATGTCAAGTGAAATTTTCTCTCTAAGGAAACAATTAAGAGACTTAAAGAACTTGAGTCTTGTTCACTTGGCACTGTTGATACTGTTCACCCGTATGTATATAGGGCGCATGTGCAGGGTGAGTGGAGGAGGCGAAGAAGGATGAAAGAGTGACAGGCTGGGAGAGGACAGAGCATTAAATGTGTAGGGTCACAGCCCTACAGGGTCGTGGGGTGTCCCCTATCGCTGTGCTGAGGCACTGGATCCAAGAAATAAAGAGACAGGACACAGATGGACAGGAAAAGATAGCTGGGCTCAGGGGGCCACGCCACCTATGAGCAGAGACAGGTGAGGCCCTGAACATCCAGGAGCGTCTGTATTTATTGGGTACAAGATGGGGGGAAGGGTAGTGAGTGAGGTCATCTTAAGGACAGTGATAGGGTCAAGACAATCACGTGAGCAATAAGCAAGGGGTCCACCCCTATTAGGTCACCGAGGCTAAGAGGTGGGCAGTGCGCAGCAAGGGGTCCACCCCCCCCATTAGGTCACCGAGGCTAAGAGGTGGGCAGTGTGCAGCAAGGGGTCCATCCCCACCATTAGGTCACCGAGGCTAGGAGGTGGGCAGTGTGCAGTGAAGAGTGCAGTGCACAATATCTCTTGTCTGGGGCAGGCTACTTCTAAGGAATTCTATAGGAGGATGCTCTTGAGTCAGCAGACCAGGTCTACAGCCACCTGCTGCTGGCAGCTTCCAGTGATTTCTATAGGAGGATGCTCTGAGCAGCACAGTAGCTAGAGAGCTGACAAGTTATACAGTCACCAAAGCGTGATTATACCGGAGGGGTTTTAAGCCTCTGGATGCTCACGGGATTGCTGGTCTGAGGGCAGCCTTCCACAAGAACTGGACACAAGGTACTATAACTCCTTATCAGGAGGGGAGGCTCTCGCTCTAAGCCTGCCACACAGCGGATATCTTTTTTTTTTTTTTTTTTGAGACGGGGTTTCACCATGGTCCCCATCTCTTGACCTTGTGATCCGCCTGCCTTGGCCTCCCAAAGTGCTGGGATTATAGGTGTGAGCCACTGCGCCCAGCCATCAGTGGGTATCTTTACGATACTGAACGCTGCCGCCTGGGCCATGTTCTTGTCCTGGTGTAACTGTTTTTCCCTTAAATCATGCTCTGCACCGTGTCTGCTCTAGACATTCCTCCAACTATAAGCAAGATATGCTTATATATGTATAGCTGTTTATCCCTTAATTCACACTCTGTACAGTATCTGCTGTAGGCATTCCTCCGACTATGAACTAAGATATAATTGTGTATATATATGTATGTGTGTGTATATGTGTGTGTGTGTGTGTGTGTGTGTTCGTGTATAACTGAGTAGTAGGATATTCTTCAGGCACTAATTCTATAAACTAATATATGATTATATATAAAGGATTATATAAAGGAAATAACTGAGTAATGACACTATAAACTAAGATATTCTTCAGGCACTAATTGTACCGGGGATCTGCTTAACTCTCCTTCCTCGATGCCCAGATGGGGGTACCACAAAGTGCCCTGTGGGGGGGTGTGCCACAGTGTATTTGTCACACAGCAGTTAGGAACTGTATGTGTATCAACGTGGGGGAATGTTAAGAACATAGCGCTTAGTGGAAAAAATAAGAATGAGATACACAGAATAGTATTTCCAAAAATAAGTGCTCAGAAAAGTACAATGCCCATTTTTCTAGTACTCCTGTAAACATAAAGATATACTTTAAGCAGGTTGGAAAGTTTGCCTGTGGGTTGAGGGGAATGGGGGGTAGGCTGTGAGGATGAAGGGAGATACAAGCATGTATACATACAGGGCATTTGCCTAGATAGTGCCTGTGGTGTGCTAGGACTATCACAGATGGTAAATGCAACCCTGTGCTCCTGAGATGCAAAACAAACAAAGTCTGCAGGTTTTTGTTTTTGTTTTTGTTTTTAAGAAATCTGAAAGCTTCTACAGTTTACTTTGCATGGTCTTCCCTAGAACCCTCCGTGTCGCAGCTAAACCACAAGTGGTTAAGGGAACAAAAGTACCCTTTGTAAGTCAGAACACAAACAGCACAAACACTGCATGAAAGAAGGGGTGCCGGGAGCCAACCTTCAGACTCACTTCTCGAAACTCACCACCTGGTAGCGCCTGCCAAGTGGGCGAGTGTCCATCACAGCAGGCAAGAGTAGTCCAAATATGGTTCTCTTTTAAAAAATCACCTAATAGAAAGTGGAAGCTCTGGCAAATGCATGTTAAACCTACGAGAAGAGATGCATGCAGTATTTTCATTGATATACCCTCTATAATATTTTAAATCCTTATCTGAATTATTCTTTCCTAATGTTGCAGTTAACTGTATTTTTTTCATTTTGCCACATAGACTCTGTCACCATCGTTTTTAATGGCTGGGTAATATTTTCTTGACTAAATGTTCCAATATTTATTAGCCATTCCCTCTTTGTATGACGTTTAGGCCGCTTTCTGCTTATGCTACTTATAAACAGTGCAGAGAGGAAGGTATCCATGCTGCATATGTAGCTTCTTCATATTTTAAATTAATCCCTGAGGATAGACAGGAAATTGAATTACTGGGTAAAGGAGTTTACAAACACATCTATGACTCTTGGTGCAAGTTACTAAATTGCTTTCCAGAAGGATAGTAACAATTTACACTTCCACTAGCAGTGTTTCTTATACCAGCATTGTGTTCTATAAGTTCTTAATTTTCAATTTAATAGCTAATGTACATTGTTTTTATTTTTGCATTTCTTTGATTAATAGTGAGGTTGAAAGTTGTCCAAGTTTGTTAGAGATTGGTATTTCTGTTCATATTGCTGCTGGAGTGGTCTTGGGTTATTCTTTTCCATATATATACAGCCTTTACTCAATATCGATATTTAGTCTTTGTCATAATTATTACAACTATTTTGTTTTCCCTTTTAGAATTTGAAATGTTACATAAAATATTTTTCTTTACATAAACCAATACCAATTCATTGGTGTTTCTTTTTATTTTTTTGGGCTAAATAAAAATGAAGATACCCTTTTGGCTAAATTCAAGAAAGAAATTTCACAGCATGGCATGATGAAAAATGCATCAAATTGAAGGCTTTGAAGGTAGACAAAGCCAGATTCCAGTCCCTGCCCCTGTGGTGCCCTGGGTGAGCAAATCATCGAAGCTCTCTGAGCCTTGCTGAATTCATTTCTGTCATGGAAATAATGATACCCAACTTCCATTTGTGAGACTGGGATCATGAACAAACACTGGCATAGCAGATGCCCAGTAAACCTGAGTGTTCTTCCCCATTCCCTGTTTTCCAGATCCTAGGGCTGAGCAGGTCTTTCACGGTGGCCAAGTGACTGTTTCAGAGAAATGGGCTTCAGGGCTCACCCTGGACTGCATGTGGCCTGCCCAGCACTGCCCTGGGGCTGGGCATTTCCTTCCAGGCAGGAGGCCCAGGGACATGGCAGTGACTCTGCTTCTTGCTAGTAGCTCTGAACAGTAGAGCAACTGTTCTGGCGTATCTGGTAACTAACTTCCTGTTTTTCCCCGTGTGGTGGTGTTCCTTTAGTCAGCAGCAGGAGGGAAAGAAGTAGTCCCGGATGGGTAACCTCAGTTCTCTAATCCTTTTGCAGGAAGAAAGCCTGGCCCTTTCCATCACAGACTTTGCAATCACGAGGCTGCGTGACCTTGAGCTGGGCCATAAGGCCAAGTCCCACATTTGGGGAGGGAGTGAGGGGACAGCAAGTCACTATTGCTTATAATTCAGGATTGTGGTGCCCATGAACTAATGCTGATGTAAGTATATGCTGATTAAGCGTTAAACGTTTATTTTCCACAAAGTGAATGGTATCACACATTCCTGTTCTCACATTCTAGGAAGAATGATTAGGACATGATCACTGGGGCATACTGCCTGAATTCAAATCCCAGCTTCACCATTTTTTGGGAATGTGACTTTAGGAAAGTGACTTCTATACTTCAGTTTTCTCATCTGTAAATGGTGAGAATAATACTGCCTCCCCCAGAGTGTTGTTATAAGGATTCAGTGAGGTAATGTGAGTGAAGTATTAGCAGTGTTCTAGGCCACATGATAACCACACAATAGTTAGTATAAAGTCTGAATATTTTGGCTCGGCACGGTGGCTTACATCTGTAATCCCAGCACTTTGGGAGGCCGAGGCAAGTGGATCACCTGAGGTCAGGAGTTCAAGACCAGCCTGGCCAACATGGTGAAACACCATCTCTAATAAAAATACACAAAATTAGCCGGGCGTGGTGGCAGGTGCCTGTAATACTAGCTACTTGGGAGGCTGAGGCAGGAGAATCGCTTGAACCTGGGGGACGGAGGTTGCAGTGAGCCAAAATGCACCATTGCTCTCCAGCCTGGGCAACAAGAGTGAAACTCCATCTCAAAAAAAAATTTTTTTTTTTTGCTTGCTAAACTCCAGTTGAATCCATGGTTCTCAGAGGCTGGATTGCATTCTTTTGGTCAGAGATTTTGAAGTTCATTTTAAAGGTAATTCAGTAAAATTTCTCAGCTCATTAGAAGTAGACAGTATTTATGAATAGTCTGCATCAAGTGTATATTTAAATGTGTTTCTTAAAAGTTAGCTACAAAACAGTGTAAAATCAAGCTTTCCTTTTTATCCGCTTTGATTGTAAAATTCAGGGCTGTATTCTCATGAAAAAAGTTTGCTTCCTGCTGAAATAAATGCCTCTTTGTCCCAGGGAAACACATAGAATCTGAATTACTCCATTCCACAGGGTGGGGGCCAGGGGCTGCTGGAGAGAGGTGTGAGCTCACCACATGTGAATGTGGTCCGTACTGTCTGGGGGAGGTAAGACCCTGGGTTACAGCTCTTCTCACGCTCTGGTGGTTCCAAGGTTGAGGCCCCTCTCCTGCTGTGGGAAAGCAGGCGTCTCCCCTGGTTTATGACTGTAAATGGATTTGTTGGAAGATGATGTTGTTCGGTATTTCAGGGGTGCTAACAGAAAGGTAGACCTTATGGAAAAAAAAAAAAGAAATGCAGATCTTAGCGTGTGCATATGCAGTTATTTAAGTCACTTATGCCCTTGCTTCCTTCAAAACAGTTCTCATGGAAGACTGACTTGGTTTATTGCTGTACTCAGGAAATCAAAGCAGAGGGCAAGCCCCAGATGGGATTACAGTGGCTGCTGCATTAGCTTTTCCACAGTGTGGTTTGCCAGGGTGACTGAGTTCTAAGTTAGAGGGTAGTACTCTTCAGGTTTTACAAACTGGGGAAACTCACACCTTTAAGTAACAATTTTCAGTGCCTTTGGAACTTCAGAGCTGAGTCAAGGCTGCAGAGTTGTGACTTCCCTTTTGTTAACTCCGCAAAAACTGGGAGAGAATTAAGATCAGGGTCTGCAAGATGTGGGAGCGCAGAGGCTTGAGAGAAGCCAAGCTGTGTAGCTTGCATAGAGAAGGCTGAGGGGTGAGGGAATAATGAAGGCTTCTTTATCTGGATTAGCTACCGAGAAGCTGTTTCTAATGCCACCGAACCCCCAGTAAGAACCTTTCGCAAATAACAGGGATTTTTGTTGGAGAAAAATGTTTGTCTGGTTGAACATTTTAGTGGGCTTCCATTTCAGATTCTCTTTCTGAGAAGGGCAAGAAGACAAGCGGCAGAAGAATCAGGAAGTTGTCTACACACCTGGGTGGCAGGCATTACCCTTGCTAGAGAGAGGAGGACAGCCGGGTGTGGTGGTTCACACCTGTAATCCCAGCACTTTGCGAGGCCAAGGTGGGTGGATCGCTTGAGTTCAGGAGTTTGAGACCAGCCTGGTCAACATGGTGAAACCCTCTCTCTACTAAAATACAAAAAATTAGCTGGGCATGGTGGTGGGTGCCTGTAGTCCCAGCTACTGGGGAGGCTGAGGCAGGAGAATTGCTTGAACCTGGGAGGCTGAGGTTGCGGTGAGCTGAGTTTGTGCCACTGCACTCCAGCCAGGTCCTGATACACTTAGAAGTCAAAAACCTTTATTAGGAAAATTCTTCAGTTAACTACAGTTCTGCATATTCATCTGTGACTCTAAAAGCATCCCGATTTATGTTGTCTTTGGAGGGAGTGGGGGAACCTAACCTCCTTTCACAGCCCCCCAAGGCAGGGTCGAGCCAGGAGTGAGAGAGAGTGGAGTGGCTCCCCCTGGCAGAGAGGAGGCCAGCTCCTTCCTGAAGTCAGCCCTGGCCACTCCTGCCTTCCAGGCATATGTTTGCAGTCCTGAAGTGTAAGGTCTGAAGTAACAGGACTTGTAGTATCCAGCCTCTTGTTGCTTTTGTAATCATTTCTTTATAGGCCATTTTGATTAAGGAGCCTCTGGGTGAGGGAGAGGCTCAGTAAACAAACTAGGTGTTACCCAGGCTGCAAGCTGCCCAGGCACAAGATGACTGACCACACAAGGCTGAGGCACCCCCATGTGTCAGGATGGGAAAGAAGGGAAACGATCCTAACTGAGGCCAGGTGTGTGTTGGGGTGTGTGCGGTACTGGGGACGTGGGAGTAAGCCCTGTCTTCAGTAATGACAAGGGCAAAAATGCATGGAATCCAGTTATTTTGAAGGGAACCTGGCGCTATAAACAAGGAGGCCTTGAGTCTTCAGGATTTTGTGAGAGCCTGGCAAGTTAGTAACTTGCCTATTCCATTAATATTTATTGAGCATCAGCCACACAGTAGGCACCGTGTGTTAAACCCTCACAAGTCTAGTTTGTTGTTTCTGTTATCCTGTCTTATCATCATCATAGCCCAACACCCAGCTCCAGTATATTATTGCCAGCAATGGCTTCCATTTGTTAAATAATTGCTATGAGCTAGACACTGTCCTAAGTGTATTACAAGCATTATTTCATTTAATCCTCACAACAATTTTCCTTTCACATATAAAGAAACTGAGGCTCGGAGATCTGAAATAGTTTGATTAGAAATGTATAAATGAAAAACTGTATTTGGCCAGGTGCAACAGCTCACACCTGCAATTCCAGCACTTTGGGAGGCTAAGGTGGGCAAATCACTTGAGCTCAGGAGTTTGAGACCAGCCTGGGTAACATGGCAAAACCCCATCTCTACAAAAACATGCACAAATTAGCCAGGTGTGGTGGCATGTACTTGTAGTCCCAGCTACACAGGAGGCTGAGGTGGGAGGATTGCTTGAGCCCAGGAGATGGAGGTTGCAGTGAGCTGAGATTGTGCCACTGCACTCCAGCCTGGATGACAGAGTGAGACTCTGTTGCAGAAAAGAAGAAAGAAAAAGAAAAACAGTATTTTAAAACCTAGTTCTACCTGATTTATCCACTACCTTACATGCCTTCTAAATGAGCAAACAATACAAGACTCTGGCCATGCCCTCTATACTCAGGCTGGCTGGAATATTTTGGACTAAAACCAGTAGGTAGCAAGACACAGTGCCTAAATCCCCGCCTTTTTAACCTGGAAAGCAGAGGGGCATGTTGTTTGGCTTCCTTAGAAGATCGTCTTGCTTTTAAGTAGAAATGAGAATTGGTGAGTCCTGCAGTCTAGAAGGATTTACTAATCTGATTTTTCTAAATTCAAACCAAAATTTGAGTGACCTGGTCTATCTGCCTCATGTTATAGATGAAGAAATTGAGGTCCAAAAGGGGGAAAATCCTTGCCTGGGATTACACCGAGAGCGGGGAGATTGCTCCAGGAATCTACCAGCTTGGTCTCCCTCTGGTGAACATGTATGTTCCTGAGTTTGTTTCTGGGCTTTCTGTTCTGTTACATTGTTCTTTTGCCAGAATGACAGGTTCTTAATTACTGTTGCTGTATAATAAGTTTCAGTATCCAACAGGACAAGTCTATTGTTGGTCTTTTGCATTTCCATGTAGATTTTAAAATCATCTGTTTCCAGTTTCCACAAAATGAATAAACAAAAGCTGCTTTGGTTTTCGTTGGGTTGCATGGAATCTTTAAGCGAGTTTGGAAGAATTGACATCTTCGCAGTGTAGAATCTTTAAAATCATGAACATAGTATATCCCTCCATTTATTTATGGGCTTTAAACATTTCTCCAAATAACGTTTTATAATTTTCTGGGTAGAAAAATATGGAATTTTTCTACCATATTTGAAAATGGTAGAGGTCTTTTTACATATTTTGATTTACTCCTACATATTTTATATTTTGGTTTTATTGTAAATTGCAACTGAAAATTTTTCCTTTTCCAAATGTTTTTTATATTTCAAACTAACTTTATATCTCCCAACTGTTTATTCTAGAAATTTGTCTGTAGATTCTTTTGGATTTTCTCCACATACCATCAAAATATCTGTGAATGAGGGTTTTTTCTTCTTTCCCTTACATATTTTTTCCCTGGTTGATGTTAATTAGAGGCATTCTTGTCTTATCCTTGATCTCATCAGGAAGCCTTCAGTATTTCACCATCAAGTGTGGTATGCGCTATGGTTATTTGCAAATACAGTATCAGGTCTAGGAAGGTCCTATCTAGTCTTAGTCTGCAAGAAGTTTTATCATAAATGGATGTTGAATTTTTCAAATTATTTTTCTGAATCTATGGATATGATAATTTGATTCCCCCTTTGTTTTGTTAATATGATGACTTGCATTCCTGCAATAAAATTAGTTTGCTAGTGACATATTATCATTTTCATATGCTTTTCTGGATTCAGTTTCCTCGTATTTTGTTCAAGGTTTTGCTCCTAAGAAGGATTCTTTATAATAATTTCGCTTTTGTATAATGTCCTTGTCAGATTTTTGTGTCATGGTTTGGTGAGACTTGCAAAATGAGTTGGGAAGCGTTTTGTTGTTGTTCTTTGAAAGAGTTTATATAAGATAGATATGTTCTTTTTTTTTTTTTTTTTTTTTTTTTTCTTTTTTTAGAGACAGGGTCTCACTCTGTTGCTTAGGCTGGAGTGCAGTGGTGTGATCAAGGGTTATTGCAGCCTCAACCTCCTGCCCTCAAGCAGTCCTCCTGCCTTGGCCTCCCAAAGTGCTGTGATTACAGTCATGAACCACCAGACCCAGCCAATGTTATTGCTTTCCTAAGAGTTTAACATTGTTGTTATTTGTTTTTTAAATGTTTTGATGTTTTCTCTTGGTATTTTGATGATATTCTAGTGTCTTCTGGCTTTTAGTATTTTCATTAAATCAATTGTTGATCTGATTGTTACTCCATTGATGATCATCTGTTTTTCCCCACCTCTGGCTGCTTTTAAGATGTTCCCTTTGTCTTTGGTGCTGAGCAGTTTGCTATGATGTGCTCATATGGGTAGAGTTTTATTTTTATGTATCTGTTTGGAGTTCATCCATTTATGATCGTGAATCTGTGTTTGACATCTTCAGTTTTATTCTTGGCTATGTCTTCTACTCAATTTTCTCCTCTCCTGTGACTCTAGTTATATATCTGTTAGTCCTGCTCACTGCCCCTTTATCTTTTACCCTCTCATCTTCATTTTCTATCCTCATGTCTTTCTAAGTTTCAAACTAGGTATTTGCTTTTGACCTATCATTTAGTTTACTAATTTTTCTTCAAGCTGTAAACTGCTATTAAATCCCCATATTGAATTCTCAATTTTAGTTATTTTATTTTTAAAATATAGACTTGCTAGGTTTTGTTTTGTTTTGTTTTGTTTCTAGTTCTCTGAGAAACTTCAATTTCATCTTTTACCTCTTTGGACTCTTTATGCATAGTTTTTAAAAAAAATCCCACATCTAATAACACCTTTATTTGTAGCCTTTGTGAGCTGTTTCTGAATATAGTACATTCATCTTGTCTTATATCCTCATATACCTAGTTATTTTTTATTAAGTGTCAGACATCGTAGGTGAAAACTTCTAGAAATAATCTGAGGCCTTGGATGATGTTATTTTTCCTTAGGGAGAATTTATACTTGTCTCTGGCAGGCACCTGGGGCACTGCAAATCTGGTATGACTGTGATTTAGTTTTCAGAGATTGAGAGGGCTTCTGAGAAGTAGTCCACTTCTTGTGGTTTACCTTTAGTCTCAGTGTGTAGCCCCTGGAGAATGGAACCCCACTTTTAGTCCACCTCACTCACAAGCTGTCCAAAGTGCTGCTTAGCTTCTCAGACTCTTTCAGAAGTGGCAGGCATCCCAACAGGAAGAGTGTCCCTAAATGCCAGGCAGACCTGTCTGGATTTTCTCTTCACCAGAACCTTGGCCCCATGATTCCTCACTAACTGCTAATTGTCCATAACTTTAAGCAGAATTTTAAAGCATTTTTCTAGAGTTTGTCCAAGCTAACATTATTTCAGAGGGTTTTTAATGTGGTGCTTTTATTCACGTACTTGTTGATTGAATCGTGTCCCCCAAAAAGATATATCTAAGTCCTAGCCTCCGTTACTTCAAAATGTGACCTTATTTGGAAATAGGGTCATTGCAAATATAGGTAGTTAAGGTAAGGTCATGCTGGAGGAGGGTGGGCCCTTCATCCAATATGACTGCTGCCCTTATGAAAAGAGAAGAAGAGACACAGACATACACAGGGAGGAGAATATAGAGGGAAAGATTAGAGGGATGCATCTACAAGCCAAGAAACACCAAGGATTGCTGGCAAACACCAGAAATTGGGAGTGGCAAGGAAGAGGCATGGCCCTTCTGACAGCTTGATTTCACACTTCCAGTCTTCAGAACTGAGAGACAATACATTTCTGTTTTATTTTGTTTTGTTTTGTTTTGTTTTGAGATGGAGTCTCGCTCTGTCACCAGGCTGGAGTGCAGTGGCGCAATCTCTGCTCACTGCAACCTCCGTCTCACAGGTTCAAGCGATTCTCCTGCCTCAGCCTCCTGAGTAGCTGGGACTACAGGCACATGCCACCACGCCCAGCTAATTGTTGTACTTTTAGTAGAGATGGGGTTCGCCATATTGGCCAGGATGGTCTCGATCTCTTGACCTCATGATCCGGCCACCTTGGCGTCCCAAAGTGCTGGGTTTACAGGCATGAGCTGCCACACCCAGCCAAATTTCTGTTGTTTTAAGCTACCCAGCTTGTGGTACTTTGGAGGGACAAGTGCAAGAGGGACAGAGCAAGGACTCAGTCCCCTCCCTCAGGAGCTCACAATCCAGTGGTAGAGAGGATACATGTTCACCCGTACATGTTTATAGTAGAATTTAGCAGGGTGTGAATAATCTTGCTAATGTAAAGTAAGCTTTCCTCCTGGTTTATATACAAATGAAAAGTAAGAAAGCATTTGTATGTGCTGTTTAATATTTATGGCACATCTTTTGCCCTAAAGTGTTAGGCACTTTTGTTATAATTATTTAGAAAATTATCTACTGATAAATTGTCCTAAATTATATCCCAATATAGATGAATAAATTTAGACCTTATTAGGTTGATGTCATCTAGTTGGGAATGTAGCGTTACAGCAAATGTCAGACCACGATGTACTGATAGAGTTTTACTATTAAATGTTTCCAATTAATACACAGTGTCACTCAGTCATCAAATTTTTATTTAGAATTTTCAGAGGGATATAAAGGAAGCATCAGGTGGCTGCTGCCCTCAGCCACAAACTATAAGTAATGAAACCTTCATTCTTTATTCCTTCAACCTTAATTTGTGTAGCCAGGCACTGGGGATATGAGCATTCATGTGTTGAATAATATATGAATAAGTAAAGTATAAAATGTATTGTGATTGTGTTTGACAGCAGATATTGGAGAAAACTGCTGTGTGAGCCAAGATCCCAAGGGCATAGCAGGGATTAGGGAGGAGAAGTATGGGTTGGAATTTTCACATAGAGTTCCCAAGTTTCGTAGAACTTTTAATAGTTCTTAAAAGGTTAAGAACAAGTAGGGTATAAAGGAAGATCTGAGGGGATTCTAAATGAGGGGAGATGGGGAGCAGAGGCAGGGAGGAAACAGGAAGCATACAGAAGGGTGTCCCAGGAGGGGCATATCCTAAATAAACCCAGTTACATGTATGCTTGCTCACTGTATAAGAGAACAGACCTCAGGACCGGGGCCTAAGGTACGCCCTTCTCTCTGCCTCTAACCAGCCAACTCATATTGTGCAGGTCACTTCATTTCTCTGCAACTTTATTAAAGAACTCAAAAATCTACCTAGTATCAGGAAATTCTGCAAAGTCTAATTTGTGAAACCCTGTCTGTACCCACCCAGCCTGTCCCCATCTCCTGTCTCATCAAGCCAAGGCCTTTGCCAGCTTTGGAAGTCTCTGTGCCTGCTCCAGAAAGCTGGGGTCCTTGTGGCCTCATATGAAATATTTCCCCTGCCTTTTGCATTTCTGTATTTCTTGGAGCCGTCTAGCCTATAAATGTGGTCTGCCTCTAGGATTGTCATCTGAGCTGGCATTTATGGGGAACTCTTTCATTCTATCCTTCAGTCACATTCTATGTTCATGTTAATTGGTTCTCGCAACAGTTCTCCTGTCTCATATTCTCTTGATTTGATATGATCACAGACTTCATCTGGATATAGCAAAACTGATGTTTCCTTATGGTAACTCTGAGGGATTGTATTCTTTAATTGTGGTAGAGGTTTTTTTGCTTGTTTGCATCTGGTATAGGCTTAAATAAAGGACAATGCCTGGAGCTTGGAAACAATTTGATTTCCTCACCTAACAAACACGAAAACTGTATGTGACCCAGGCAACCTGCTGAGAACACTGTTCTCTACCCCAGGACTCCCACTCTAGCGGGGAAACAGGCCCTCCAGCATGATAAGAGCAGAACACTAAGGGACATTGTGGGGAGTCATGTTTGCCTTTCATTGTAGTAGAATTTGTGGCAGTGGGATTATTTATCATTAAAAAGATTATATGTAATATAGAAAATAAGTTCTGTGTAATCGTGGGTGTTAAATGGCTCTGAAAATCTCTCGGCTGAATGGACCCCATGCAGTTCTTCCTGACCCCACCCCCTTGTTACCGGGGCCTCCCCAGCCCCGACAGAGCACCTTCTTTCAGCTTGTGTTTTATATTAACTGTCCTTTTAAGAGTTACTGTTTAAAAACGCTGTCCATGAATATTTTCAAGTTTGGAAACTATGCTGTAGAGGATGCTTCACAATAGACTCTGGACTGTCAGCTGCATTTTGGGTGAGCAGAGGATTTTCATTCTCAAGAAGCTGCTCTGAGATGGGACCCTTCTCCTTGGAATATTCAGAACAGTTTCCAGCATAAAAGTTATACTTTCCCTTCTCAGGAAAACAGTATTGGAATTTTGCCTTCAGTTGATCATTAACACAACAAGACAGAAGGACAGGTTCTCTGAATATATTTTCAACTCCAGCTTTTTTTAAAAAGTGAAGTGTAAGGTATAAACCAAAATAGGAAATAGATGAGGCAGGTGTTGAGGGCCGTTTCCAGAAAGGATTACTAAATAATAGTTGGTGTTTTCTAATCCAGAACCAGGTCCTGGAGAAGTTGAGGAATTGGTGAAAGGCTGCAATTTCAAGAGCTGGAGATCTGGTTAGCAGGAAGAAGCCTACAGCCAAGGAAGAATCGGCAGAGATGGAATGGGGAAGGGGGCCAGGGTTCCCTTTCCTCAGGATAATGGAGTCTCCATCAGCATCTGTTCCTGGGGCCTCTCCTGAATTCCAGGAGCTGTGCTTGGCTGGGCCCTGGGGGAGACAGAGAAGGAAGTTGGGTTTGCATGAGTAAGCCCAGTGAAAGTCTGCAGGATAGCTGGAGAAGGGAACTGGCTAGACAGTCAGGAGACCAGAGAGCTAATTTTAAAGGATGGGGAATTATGGACGCCCTGGGGATGTTTCCTTCTCTTAGTCTCTGATGGGGGCTTGCATTCGCTTCCTATATATGCTATAAAAAAAACACTGCAAACTCAGTGGCTTTAAAAATTATAATACAGACTTATTCTCTTCCAGCTCTAGAGGGTGGAAGTAAAAAATCAGTCTCACTGGGTTAAAGTCAAGATGTCAGGGCTGGTTTCTTCTGGAGGCTCGAAATTGTTCAGAGGAACAATTGCTAGATGAAGGCAGGGATTCATGATCTCCACTTGAGCCCTTTGAGGATATGCTTGGGTACCTTGTCTTGAGGGCTGAGCCAGCCTGGACTGTTGCCGGAGGCAAGATCCCCTTTCAGCAGGTGGAGTGTGCCCTGGTGTGCACCGGGTCTTGGTGAGACTGAGCACGGTGGGGGCAGCCTCTCCAGAGCTGACTTGTCTGCTGCTGGAAGCAGGAGCACGAGCTGCTGCAGCTGCATAAGGAGGAAACAGGTCTCCTTTTCACTGGCAGCTTCGGTAGTTCTGTAGCTTTGCTGCACCTCGGATCAGCTGTGTTTCCCCAGGCCACCATCTGCCCTAATGGTTTAACCTCAGGGTGGGAGGCGGCAGGCCCTGCCAGGTGCCCTAAAGGAGGCGTGTGGGAGTTTCCTGCTCTTCCTCACTTGGGCTTACAGATGGTAAAGGGCCAGACACTAATGGTATTTTCAGTCTGCAAACATCCTTCTAAAAAGTAGGATTTTCAGAAAGTGACCTTTGTTCGGGAAGAACAGTGTCTGACTTAAGCTCACGCTTCCTTCCTCACCTGTAGCAGTGCTTTCAGTAACACTGGGCATTTAATGTGGGCGCATTTCACTGGCTGTATAGCACGGGGCAAATGGTTTGGTCTGATTCGCTCACTCAGGTGTAAGAGGATCTGATCATTCATCCCAGTTCTGGTGTCTTCCCTGCTCTCAAACCATCTGTGAGACCTGCATCCCTTTGCACTTCCTCAGCCCCATGGGCCAGGGTCCAGCCCATCCCAAGTCCTCTCTACCACCGATAGATTTGAGCCAGGGCCTCACAGGCCTCTGTGAGCCTCAATAAGTGGTGAATTCATGACAAGGGAGAGACAGAGGGGAGACCTGAGGGGAAGAACAGAGAAACACTCCTCCCCTGCCGCTGCCCATTATAGCCATATAGAACTTTCTTATGCCCCGTTTTATCTTTTCCTCACACGTTCTGGTAGCGGGCAGCACAGGGCCATTTTCCCCTCAGATAACAGAGTCTAGCTGCTGACTGGCTAAATGGCTTGCCGAAGGAAAAGGATGTTGGAGACTGGGTGCTGTCCAGGACCTTTCCGCTGCTCCCATCTAAAGAGCGGGCCTTGGCTGTGCCTGGCTGACCTTCGCAGCAGCGGCCCCTGTCTTCTTCATCGTCAGGACAGGGAGCCAAAGTGTGTAGGGAACAAGTGTCTGCTCTGCCAGAGTTGTTCAACCCACATCATAGCCATCCTCAACTTTAGAGACTGTATCATAGGTCATCGGAGTGAATCTGTCTCCTCCCACTAGTTTGAGCGTTCCCTGAGGACAGGAACGGTGCCTTTTTACGTAACTTGTTTTTTCTCTCAGTACCTAGTTCAGCTCCCGGAAGATAGCTGACTTAAGAAACAACCCTATGTACCCCCCCAACACACACACAGAGTGCAGCTTTTGTGCTGATGTTGAGCTACTATGACTCTTTGAGGTCTATGAGGCTTCACCCCTGTGGTAAGGGACCAGACCGCCTGTAAGGAAGTGGGTGTTCCCACTGCTGGTCATCCTGGGACAAGCATGGAGAACTGTTTCTTCTCTCTGTGCCTGTTGTCTTGGGCCTTACCTCTGTGGAGTCAGATGCGCCTGAAGACATTTTCCCAGGTCATGGGGAGTAAAGACCTCTCCTTGCAGGAAGGAGGAATAGCTGGGGACAGCCCCCAAAGAGTACCCACACAGGGCCGGGCGCGGTGGCTCACGTCTGTAATCCCAGCACTTTGGGAGGCCGAGGCGGGCAGATCACTTGAGGTCAGGAGTTCGAGACCAGCCTGGCCAACATGGTAAAACCCCATCGCTACTAAAAATACAAAAATTAGCCAGGCATTGTGGTGCGTGCCTGTAATCCCAGCTACTCAGGAGGCTGAGGCAGGAGAATCACTTGAACCTAGGAAATGGAGGTTGCAGTGAGCTGAGATTGCGTCTCAAGAAAAAAACAATCAAAAAGCATACCCACACAAAGCCTGAAGGCAGCCACCTCTAGCAGCCCCTATAAGTTACTCCCTGAGTTGGACTTTTGAACGCTGTCCTCAAATAGAAGGCTTGCAGTGCTGTGGCATATGAAGGCAGGGCCTGACCCCAGACTGAGTCTGTGTGACCTGGGAGGCAGTACTCTGAGGCCCCCAATTCAGGGACAGGAGCAACCAGCAAGATTCCTAACGGGAAGACAAATGTCAGGACAACAATTGGGCCAGGATCTCCTGCTGCTCTATTCCATGGGGAGATTCTCCCTTCTCTGCTCAGAGTGTATTTTTATTGAAGCAGCCAGCAGGCTTTCTTACATTAGATGCCAGGTAACTCTTTACTAAATAGACTGCCATTGTTTTTCCTTGCAAATGTGGCTCTGTTGAGTTATGGATTAAATCAGCCCCTATGGGCTAGCATGGGCACCTTGTCACTCCTTATTACATGATGCTATTTGTGAGAAATAGCATTCTAGGTTCCAAACAAGGAAAGCTTGGGAACACAGCTGGCTCACCAACAAGGGCCTTGCCATTCCTGGCCTGAAGCACTACGTGTGTTTCTGTGTGAGGGCTACCTTCAAGGCTGCAATCCAGCACAGGCTCAGAGCCCACAGGCATGGCATTCAGGCCTGTGGATGTCTGACAAGCAGGGCAGTGTTTCCACTGGGGGCAGTAAGGGGTGAGTTCACCAAGCTTCCTTCACTACCCTGTGTTACCTTATCTTGTGCAACATGACGAGAACCCAGTCTGAGCCATGCAGAGCTTCCAAGGGGCTGTCAGCAGGAAGGGGGCCTAACCACACCTGCATTTCAGAAAAGAACATGCTAGGGAGGAGGAACCTGTAATCAGACTGTTGCAAAGGTTCCCTGGAGGGGAGGGACAGTGGTGTGGGCCAGGATGACTGCCGAGCAGATGGGGAGAAGAGCCTGGGCCTGGCTGCTAACTGGCTGTAGAAGACGCAGGAGGAAAAGCTGAGGGTGGTATCCATATTTCTGGTGTTCTTGGAGTGACATTGTAGTCAGCTGGAGAGAGGAGCCTTGAGCTCTTCGTTTGGGAAACCCTGAAAATGCTGTAAAGACTTCCAGAGAACTGCCATCCCAACTGATAGTTCAAATGCGTTCTTAAAATATCTGATCTTGGCAGAGTGGAACTCTGTGTAGGAAGTATCACATGGTACTTCCTATTCCATGTGCAGTCCCCAATGTGTGGTGTCTATTTTGAAATATGTGGTTTATGCAACTTTATCAAGAGAGGTTTCTTAGGGTCATTTGTTAATATTTTTCCATTTATAAAGGTATTATAATACCCTATAAAATTCCAGGTTAAGGAACGAATAACTTTATAGCATTTCTTTGTTTTCGTTTTTGTTTTTGTTTTGGAGACGGAGTCTCGCTCTGTCGCCAGGCTGGAGTGCAGTGGAGCGACCTCGGCTCACTACAGTCTCTGCCTCCCGGGTTCAAGCAATTCCCCTGCCTCAGCCTCCCGAGTAGCTGGGACTACAGGCACACGCCACCACACCCAGCTAATATTGCATATTTTAGTAGAGGCGGGGTTTCACTATGTTGGCCAGGATGGTCTCGATCTCTTGAACTTGTGATCTACCCACCTCAACTTCCCAAAGTGCTGGGATTACAGGTGTGAGCCACCGCGCCTGGCCAGCATTTCTTAAACATTTCTTATAAACCCATATACTCTTGCGGGAATTCAAATTGTACAGTTAGAAACTACAGGCTCTCGGCAGTGACATTTTAACGTGCATATTTCCATCTGAATTATGAACTGTCAGTTGATACGAGCAAGCTTTCTAAGTATTCCTTGCTTTTCTCTGTTTTTTTAATGAAACAACACACTTATAAACCAATGCAAAATTCACACAGTATTAAGTCACTCATTTAGGGTATCAGAGCCATGATAGCAGGAAGGGAACAACACAAACATACAACTGGATGACATTTTCACAATTAATCTGGAAACATCTGTGTGTACGCGTGAGAGCTGATGCCTGTTTGGAGCAGAATGTTGCAAGCATAAACTCTTCTATTTTACTCTTCTCATTAAAACAAAATGAAACGGAGGAGAGTTTCTATGTTTGAAAACTGGGAGTGAGGACAACAGGCCTCTTGCCTTATGCATTCAGCCCAGTCCACGGTGAGAGTTTCTTCATTCTAAAACTCTTGAGGTAGGAATTCAGTTTATTATGATTCATACTAAGGCTGTTTCCATTATTCTAAAAAGAGAAGAGTATTGTGTGTCCTGTTGATATGATGAAAGTAAATTTTTCTAGGCCTGCCATTTGTTCTTCTGTTCATTATGGTTACTGTCCCACAATTGGAAGACTTTTTTTTATTCATGTGTGCAAGGAAATTGAAGGATTATGAAGTCCAGAGTTGATATATGAGAGACTGGAAAACAGCGATGTGGGATAAAAATGCCAAAACCTTTTGCTTTTACTAGGAGACTTCCCTGTTTTTTAACTGCCAGCATTTCCAGCAAGGGTGTACAAAAGGGTACCCTAAGAAATTATCTTGGTAAGGAACATGTAAAATGTCCTGAGGTTCATATTGATCTTCCTTCCTCCACAACGGGAAAATAACAACAAAAGTAAATATTTGGGGCCATGTTTATTTTGGTCAGATAAGTTCCAGTCTGGTTTCTAAAATTAGGGATTCTGTGGAATGCACGTGGTTTGGGGCATCCTGCCGGAGAACTTTGTCACAGGGATATGTAGTTTCGTGTTTGTTGTTGCTTGCCTGGAATTGTGCATCTGAACCTTCCTTCATGGCTGCACGTCTGTGCAGACCCAGGGCCGATGGTAGGAAAGCTCTACCCAGCTAATTTTGGTAGACTCTCGCTGTCCTGCCCTCACCAGCATGACCTCTCCTTAGATGCCGCTCTGAGCCTGCTGTCAGTTCTTCATACACCACCAGACAGGTCTTCCAAGAGCACAGCTCTCATCCTGTCCCTGTTTCTCCTCAAGCATTCACTGACCACCCCGTCCCGCACTGCTTTCAGGCTAGAGGCCTTTCCCCACTCTGGTCTCACCTGGTGGTGCATCCTCTGCCACCAGCCAGACTGGCCTCCTTGTTGCCTCCTGTAACTTTCCATTTCTCCCTCATCAACATCCTTCCCTGTCTGTCCATCCTTCCCTGCTCAGTTGTAGTTCCCCTGTCCCCTCTCCCCTGCACATGGAAGCCTGGTTTGACTCCCGTGAATTTGCCTGCACCATCCATCCTTATCTCTTTCCCTCAATGTCTGGTGCAAAGGACGTACTCAGGAGACATTTCTGCTTAGCCCTCCCTTTTGGCATCAGGGTTCCCCCTTCTGGAAGCTGTTTGTGTATACCCTGCAAGCATTGGTTCCTGGGCTGGTCTTTCTCTACCCGGACTCACTGAGCTTTCTTTAGAGCACAGCAGTGGCAGCAGCTGCCCTCCACCTCCTGCTGGGGCTTGTTGGAGGGTGTGGGGCCCGCATTCACAGGGCCTTGCCTTCACCTTTCTCCTTGGGTAGAATAGGAGGAACAAGCAGGGCTGTCTTCATGGGCTTGCAGCGTGTGCCCTGCAGAGGCCTCAAAGGTGTTTTCATACTCTGCTGTTACCATCCTGACCTTCTTACTTTTTGGACAAAGTGCCCTGCATTTTGAACAAAGGGTCCCACAAAGTATATACCCAATCCTGGGAATGGAGCGGCTAAGCAGAAGGCATGCTGGTTGGCGTACGTGTGGAGGACAGTGTGTAACAGGGAATGGGAAGAGGAGAAAAGAAAGAGATGCACTAGTTGTGAAGCACTTTTCTTGCAGGAGTGACAGTTCAACACACAGACACACACACACACACACACACACACACACACACACACACCATTCTTTAACCTCTTCCCTGCTTTGCTTTGATCCACAATACTTAACACTATGTGACATACTCTATATTTTACATGTTTATTTATTGTCTGTCTCTTCCCACTGGATTCTAAGCTCAATAAGGGCAGGAATGTTTGTGAGCTTTGTTCACTTATCTATTCCGCAGTACTTGACACATGGTAAATGCCAAATAAGCAAGCGTTAGATGAATGCGCTGCCCTTTGGGGGCTGGGATTCCTGCTACTTGGGGTGATCAGTGATAGCTGGAGACAGGTCCGTGAGGCCATGGGAAAGTCACAGAGGAGACGGCAGGCCAGCTGACAAAGGGAAATTAAAAGATACCACACGATTAAGTGGGGCAAATACTAGCACAGCCCAAGCAATGAGAGCAGCAGCAGCTAGGCAGAGATCTTCATCAAGGCCATGCCAGGGAGCGGAGAGCAACAGCTGAGGTGGATGGTAAGATCACAGGTTCCCAGCCCACCTGGGAAACCATTACTTTTCTCACTCCTGCCCCGACCATGGGCCATAGGTGAGTATTAGCAAATTATTTATGAAGGAATTATTTTTCTTTTTGACCTAGGTGGTGTCAGTCCTTTGAGAAGGATTTTTGAGGACTCTTGAGGCATTCTTGGAGGTGATTCTTCTTTACTCAGTTGTGAACTAGTTTTTGGTGTGAATGGATTGAGAGCAGACTGTAGTTATGGCTACATTTTCATTGCAAAACTAATGTGGAGTATTCTGGATGAACAAGTCATTCTAATTAAACATCATAGGAAGAAGTCTGATCCAATTATGGCATATTTTAGAGGAATCATATCACTGAATTGTGGCTTTTGTCCATAGATAAGTGTAAGAAGCAAATGCACTTATTATCTGGAGGAGGCTTGCTGTACTCAGTGTTCGGCAATGGTGGCAGTGAGCCAGGAGTGAACAAGCTCTCACCCTTCACTTGGCCACTCACAGGCCAGAGGGGTGGGAAAGATGTCCCACAGGGTGATAGTCGTAATGACAGAGGGAAGAAGCTACAAGCTTTGCAGTCCAACAACCTGAGTTCAAATTCCAGTTCTACTACTTAGTCCATCTTTGGGCAAGGTCCAGGCGCTTCATTTCTTGGTCACATCTTGGCCAGTAAAATGGGGATGGTACAGGTTGAGTATCACTAATCCAAAGTCCAAATGCTCTAAAATCCAAAACTTTTTGAATGCTGATATGAAGCCGCAAGTGGGAAATTCCACACCTGACCTCATGATGGGGCATCTGTAACCACTGAAGTACAGAAAAAATAAACATTAAAAATGAGCAAAGAACTCGAATAGCTATTTCTCCAAAGACATACAAGTGGCCAACAGGTATATGAAAAGATACTCAAAGATGATGAGTCAAAGTCAAAACTTTGTTTCATGCACAAAATCATTAAAAATATTGTGTAAAATTACCTTCGGGCTATGTGTTGCAGGTATATATGAAACATAAATGAATTTTGTGTTTAGATTTGGGTCCCATCCCCCAGATAACTCATTATGTATGTGCAAATATTCCAAAATCCAAAACAATTTCAACACCAAAACACTTCTGGTCCCAAGCATTTTGAATAAGGCATCTTCACTGTACCAAGTGTGGTGAAGATTGCGTAACGTCGGGCATGTGAGCCGCTGGCATGGTATGGCAGGCATTCCATCAGCAGGAATCGTGGCTTCTCCCAAGTCCACTCTTTTTTTGTTTAATTGTGGTTTATATATACATATATTTTTTTTCATGTTATATATGTATATAGCATGAAATCTACCCTCTTAACGAGTTTCTAAGTGAACAGTAGAGTTTTAACTACATGCACATTGTTGTACAGCAATCTCTAGAACTTTCTCATTTCACTGACTGAAACTGTAGACTCGCTGAACAGCAACTCCTCATTTCCCCCTCCTCCTGACCCCTGGCAGCCACCATTCTACTTTATGTTTCTGTGAGTTTGCCTGCATTAGATATCTCGTGTAAGTGGAATCATACAGTATTTGTCCTGTTGCTGGCTTATTTTTCTTTCTTTTTTTTTTTTTTTTTCATAACTACGTGAACTCTGAATTTGCAGCTGAAGCCGAGGGTCTTATTTTTCTTTGTATAACAGTGTCCTTTACGCTGTGGCACATGTCAAAACTTCTGTCCTTTTTAAGGCCGAATAATATTCCATTGTGGGCATAGACCACTTTTTCTTTATCCATTCATCCGTCAGTGGACGTTTCACTTGTTTATTGTAAATAGTGTAGCAGTGAACATGGAGTATGAATAGCTCTTCAGGATTCTGTTTTCAGTTATTTTGCATAAATACCTAGAAGTGGAATTGCTGGATTACATGGTAGTTCTGCTTTTAACTTTTTGCAGAAACTCCATACTGTTTTCCACAGCAGCTATACCTTTTTACATTTTCACTAACAATGCACAAGCATTTCAGTTCCTCTACATCCTAGGCAAAACTTCTTTTTCTTTTTCTTTCTTCGATGGTGGACATCCTAATAGGCATGAAATGATATCCCACTGCAGTTTTGATTTGCATTTCCCTGATGGTTAGTGATGTCAAGCATCTTCTCATATACCTGTTGGCCACTTGTATGTCTTTGAAGAAATATCTGTGTAGGTCCTTTGCCCATTTTTTATTTTTATTTTTTCTGTACTTCAGTGGTTGCAAATGGCCATTTTTAAATCAGGTTATTGGGTTATGGTTTGTTTTTTGTTTTTATGCTTGCATTGTAGAGGTTCTTCATATTTTTTGGATACTATTCTCTTATTGGATATATTGTTTGCATATATTTTCTCCCATGCTTTAGGTTGCCTTTTCACCGTGTTGTTTCCTTTGCTGCACAGAAGCTTTTTGTTCTGATGTAGTGCCATTTGTCTATTTTTACTTTCATTGCCTGTGGTTTTAGTGTCATATCCAAGAAATCATTGCTAAGACCAATGTTACAAAGTTTTCCCCTATGTTTTCTTCTGGGCTTTTTATAGTTTCAGGTCTTATGCTTAAGTCTTTATTTAAGATCTTTGGCACCCTGGGCAAAGATCACTTGATCATACATGCATAGGTTTATTTCTGGGCTCTCTATTATGTTCCATTGGTCTATGTTTCTGTCTTTATGCCAGTACCATACTATTTGATTTACCATAGCTTTGTAATTTGTTTTGAAGTCAGGAAGTGTGAGGCTTCCAGCTTTGTTGTTCTTTATCATGATTGTTTTGGCTATTCAGGGTCTTTTGTGGTTCCATATGAATTTTAGGATTGTTTTTCCCATTTCTGCAACAATTGCACTAAAAAGAATAAAATACTTGGAGTAAAAAGCCATTTGGATTTTGTTAGGGATTGCATTGAAACTGTAGATTGCTTTGGGTAATACAGACATTTTCACAATATTAAGTCTTCCACTCCATGAACACGGATGTCTTTCCATGTATTAGGTCTTCTTTAATTTCTTCCAGCAATGTTTTGTAGTTTTCAACGTACACATTTTTCACCCCTTTAGTTAAGTTTACTCCCAAGTATTTTATTCTTTTTAGTGCTATTGTAAATGAGGTTGTTTTCTTAATTTCCTTTTTGGATTGCTCATTGTCAGTGTATAGAAACAGATCTGTCTTTTGCATGTTGATTTTTATCTTGCGACTTGGCTGAATTCATTTATTCGTTCTAACAGCTTTTCTGTGGAATCTTTAGGGTTTCTCCCTATAAGGTCATGTCACTGTGATAATTGTACTTCTTCCTTTCTGATCTGTATGCCTTTTATTTCTTTTTCCTGTCTAATTGCTCTGACTAGGATTTCCGGTAATGGTGTCAGTAGAAATGGCAAGAGTGGGCATCCTTGCTTCTGATCTTAGAGCCATATGTGAGCTTCTGACTTTTTGCATTGAGTGTGGTGTTGGCTGTGGCTTTCCATCTATGGATTTTACTATATTGAGGTAGGTTCCTTCTATTCCTAGTTTGTGTTTCTTTCTGTTCTCTGGCCTATTGGTTATTTAAGAGTATGGTGTTTAACTTCCACACATTTGTGAATTTTTCAGTTTTCCTTCTATGGCTTTCTAGTTTCATTTCATGGCCAGAAAAGATACGTTGTATGATTTCAGTCTTTTAAAATTTTTATTTTTATTGTAAATTTATTTTTAGATACAGGATTTCACTCTGACACCCAGGCTGGAGTACAGCAGTGCAATCATAGTTCACAGCATCCTCAGCCTCCGAGGCTCAGACAGTCCTCCTGCCTCCAGCTGCCCAACGAGCTGGGACTGCAGGAGCGCACCACCATACCTGGCTAACTTTTTTCTTTTTCTTTATTATTATTACTGTTACTATGGAGATGAAGTTTTGCTGTGTTTCCCAGGCTTGGTCTCAAACTCCGGGCCTCAAACATTCCTCTCACCTCAGCCTCCCAAAAAGTTGGGATTACAGGCATGAGCCACCACACTTAGACACTTAGTCTCTTACGTTTTTCAAGACTTGTTTTGTGATTTAACATGTGATCTACTCTGGAGAATATTTTGCATATTTGAGAAGAATGTATATTCCACTGCTATTGGATGGAATATTCTGTGTCTCTTAGATCCACTTGGTCTGTAGTGTTATTCAGCTCTTCTGTTTCCTTGTGGATCTCTCTGCATGTCTGTCCATTGTTGAAATCTACTATTGTTATGTTGCTATGTCTCTCTTCAGTTTTATCAGTGCTTGCTTCATGTATTTGGGTGCTCTGATGTTACATCTCCCTGATGGAGATATAACTCCTTTTTATCATTATGTGATGTCTTTCTTTGTCTCCTGTGACAGCTTTTTGGCTTAAAGTCTTTTTGGTCTGATATAAGTGTGGCCACCGTTGGCATGGAATAGCTTTCTCCCTCCTTTCACTTTCAGCCTATGTGTGTCTTTAAATCTAAAGTGAGTCTCTTTTACACAGTGTATTATTGGGTCTTGCTTTTTCCCCCTCTATTCAGCTCCTCTGTGTCTTTTTTTTTTTCTTTGAGACAAGGTTTCACCGTGTCACCCAGGCTGGAGTGCAGTGGTGCAGTCACAGCTCACTGCAGCCTTGAACTCCTGGGCTCAAGCAATCCTCCCAACTCAGCCTCTCAGGTAGCCGAGACTACAGGCATATGCCATTATAACCAGCCAACTCTTTTAGTTTTTGAAGAGATGGGATCTCACTGTGTTTCCCAGGCTGATTTCAAACTCCTGGCCTCACGCGAGCCTCTTGCCTCAGCCTCAGCCTTCCAAAGCACTGGGATTATAGATGTGAGTGGCCATCACACTCAGTTTCCTCTATGTCTTTTGATTGGGGAGTTTAATCCATTTGTGCTTAAAGTCATTATGACAGGAAAGCACTTACTATTGCCATTTTGTTAACTGTTTTCTGTTTTTCTTGCAGTCCTTTTGTCCTTTCCTCACTGCCTTCCTTT
>NW_016107706.1:2180740-2228923 GCF_001604975.1 Cebus imitator | reverse complement strand
AGATGGGGTTTCACCATGTTGACCAGGATGGTCTTGATCTCTTGACCTCGTGATCCACCCGCCTCGGCCTCCCACAGTGCTGGGATTACAGGCTTGAGCCACCGCGCCCGGCCTTAACTTTTATTTAACTGCTTTAAAGATAATAAGAATTAGTAGACGTATGTTTTACAAGTTGAATAGAACTAAGTTCCAATGGTATTTTTTAGGACTTGATGAAGTGACTCTAACATTCATTTGTAAGTGTAAAGTGTTAGACTAGCCAAGAAATTTTTGGAAAAAAAATAAAAGGGAGACTAGTACTATTAAACATAAAACAATAAATCTATAGTAGCAAAGCTGTGTTTTACTGGCACAAGCAGGAGAATGCAATGGAAGAGAACAGGATAGACTAGAACAGGATGCCCACATCACTGAATGAGGATAACTTGTTCAGCAAATATTAGGATGTTTGATTAATATTTTGAAGAAAAAGGGCAGATTCACATGACTTACTGTGTACGACGACAAACCCCAAACAGTTAAATGTTTACATTAAAAGATACTTACTAGAAGAAAATATAGATGAATAGTATATCATATTAGAGTGGGAGGAAGCAGTTTTTAAAAGATTATGAGACGCGACATCCTAAAAACTTAAAACTTCTGCACATCCGTAACAACTATAAAGAAAAGCAGAAGGCCTAAAGCAAACTGAGACAATATTTCCAACCTACAGAACAGTCAAGGGATTAAGTTTCTAATATTTGACAAAGGAACTCTTATAAATCAAAGAAAAAAATAGAAAAATGGGCAAAAAAAAGTATGTAAGCACAGTTCTCAAAAGAAGAAACAGAAACGTCCAAAAAGCATACAAGAGATGTAGAACTACAATGTCAGTCAAAGAAACGCAAATTAAAACAGCGCCAAGTTGCCGTTTTCACCTTTCAGATTGGCGAAGGCCGTTAAGTCTCTGGCTTTAGTGTTCCTATTGGCACAGCTTTAGTGGAACACCCCCCGGGTGGGAGTGCACACTGGCCCAGCCTTACTAGTTGGCAGATTGTTCATAGGTATCAAAAGTCTTGCCATTTTTGTCACAGACTTTGGTCCCAGCCATTACATGTCTAGAAATTGCTTCTAAGGGGATAATCTGACGCACACATAAAGATAATGTGCACTGGCTGGGCGCCGTGGCTCACGCCTATAATCCCAACACTTTGGAAGGCTGAGGTGTGCAGATTAGTTGAGGTCAGGAGTTCAAGACCAGCATGGCCAACATGGTGAAACCCTGTCTCTACTAAAAATACAAAAAAAATTAGCCATATGTGGTGGCGGGCACCTGTAATCCCAGCTACTCAGGAGGCTGAAGCAGGAGAATCGCTTGAGCCTGGGAGGTGGAGGTTACAGTGACCCGAAACTGTGCCACTCCAGCCTGGGTAACAGAGCGAGACACTCCATCTCAAAAAAAAAAAAAAAAAAAAGATTATGTTCACTGATGCTCACTGCAGTATTATTTTTAGAGTTTAAAATAATGCATGATACAGAATTATTATTTAAATGCATGATATAGACTTCAAAAGATGTAAAAAGGATTAGAGGGAAAAATCATTCTCCTTCTCTCCCTTCCAGTTCTGTCTTCTGTTTTCCCAATTTCTCTCCCAGTTAGTTACAAATATTTCCAGAGATACTCTTTACCCATATAAGATTATACATATACGTGTGTTTTAAAATCTTATTCAATTTTCTATTTAGAGGTTACTGGTAGCATGCTACATGGACCTAGCAAGCTACTGTATGCACCTTGCTTTTCTCATTTGCCGTCTCTCAGAGTGCGCTCCATTCTCAGCGGGCCATATAGTGCAGAGGCTGAGAGCACAGAACACTGGGTTTGAACAGATTCTATTCTTTACTAGCTAAGTCATCTTGGGCAAGTTTTTTAACTTCTCTGGGCGTTAAGTTCTTTGTCTGTAAAATGGATGTAATAGTCCCTACCCACAGGTATAGGATGACTGTTAGTATTAAATGAGTCAGTGTATCTCAAATATATAGAATAGTACTTGACGTGTCTTACATGAAGATAAGTACTAACAATTATGAATACATATGGAGCTGCATCCTTCTTTTTAACACCTGTATAATATTCTACACTGGATGTATTATATATTTTATTTTGTCTGACCAGTCTCACAGTGATAGACAACTAGATCGTTTCTAGTATTACTGTTGCAAACAAAATGCAGCATTTGCTGTGACATATATTTTAAAAGGAAACAGCATGAATGTCCAGAGTTAGTTTAATTATGGCACAGTACACATTCATATGGTGGAATGCAATGAAATAAATCAGAATGAGATTGTAACCAGGTGTGGTGGCTCAGGCCTGTAATCCCAGCACTTTGGGAGCCCGAAGCAGGAGAACTGCTTGAAGCCAGGAGTTACAGAACAGTCTGGGCAACGTAGGGAAGCCTTGTGTCTACAAAAAAATTTTTAAATATTAGCCAGGAACAGCGGCATATGCCTGTAGTCCCAGCTATTCAGGAGGCTGAGGTGAGAGGATGGCTTGAGCCCAGGAAGTAGACTGCAGTGAGCCATGATTGCACCACATACTCCAGCCTGGGTAATCTCTTTTTTTAAAAAATCTGCATAGATAATGAAGTGGAAAAAAAAAAAGAATTGTACAAAGATATCTCATGATATGTGAAAATGTTTACATATATTTTATTAGGTAGAAAGAAACACTTTTGAATACTTACTAGATTTTTCCCATAATAAATATGACATAGATTATGCAAATTTAGAAATAATAGAAAACTATAATCACCTTAGCCCTGTGATCCAGAAATAGCCACACTTGACATATTTTACATAATCTCTCCTCCCGAAAACTTACACTAATTATTTTATGGGAAGCAAGAGTTACCATCTTTGCTAAACGTAGCAGGGAGCTGTGAGTTGGGTTCCCCAAATAGGGGGTTGGCCATATGTGGATGGTATAGGTTCAAACTACTTGGAGGAGGTAGGCTTGCAGTAGGTCAGCGATTCCTGGGAAAGTGGCGCTCTTTGAACCATCTCCGGAAGGATAACGAGCTATTCCTTTTGAATATGTCAGTCATTTTCATTGTTCTGTGTTTCCGTCCATATAGTCATTCACTCAGTAAACATCTATTATTGGAGGCCTATTTTATACCAACATGTTTCTAGGTCCTAGGGACTCAGATATGAACAAGATAGGTAAGGTCCCTGTACCCCTGGAGCCTACCCTCCAGAGCTTGTACGGCCATTCATTACTGACGTACAGACATAGGGTATGTGTGCATGTGCCTGAGGTGCTTCGTCTAATACTGACCATAGACACTTCTCGGCATGTCTTCGTAATGATGGTCTCTTATGGCTGTGCAGTGCTCTCTCCAGTTGCTATGTGCTGATTTTATTAACTAAGTTTGCATGAATACTTCATAGTCTTTGACATATTACTCATCTGCGTTTCAAATGAATTGTCCCAGTTTACAGAGTAACTAGTAACGTGTGAGTGAATGGGCCTATGCCATCAAAATCTCACCATTGCCTATATGTTTTTATCATTTCTGCTCATTTAATAGGTTAAAAAAAATGGGACCTTATTTAAACTTCTTTTATTTGATTACTGTTAAATTTTAACCTTTACTTCCTCTTAAGTGCATTATCTGTTCACATCCTTTGTTCTGTGACTTATTTTGGCTCTAAATGTGATAGACAGACTCTGTGCAGTGATGGCTAAGGGCTCAGATTCTAGACTCACACAAATCTGGTTTATGTCCAGCCCTGCTGCTTAGAAGCTATGTTGCCTTGGTCACAGGGATTTAGGGAAGTTCTGAGGCAAGGAAGGGCATTTCCAGCAGAGGGTCTCTCCTCAGAAGCTGAATTAGCAAGAGGTCGGTGGCCTGGGTACATTTCAGGTGTGGGGGGACCTTGTCTGGCTTCATCTAATAAGGCTATCATGTATTATTGGTTCGTTCTGGGGTGGTTTTCAGACATGGCATTTGGAGTGACAGCAGGCAGCACTGGGCCTCAGATTCAGAGTTTCTCTTTGGAAATTAGACCACAACCTACAAGAGTGCCAGGAAAAGGTAGGGAGGGGCAGTTGGAAAGCTGGGGGCCCTGGAGTCAGGCTGTCCTGGCCTTGAACCCCAAACTGTGATGCACAATGTTCCCTCCAGTTGCTGCGTGCTGATTTTATTAACTTTTCCTACTCTGGAATAGTTAATTCTCACACACGCAAATAAGACACTCAACAAATGTGGCTTGTTATGAACCCACAGTGGATGGGAAACACACCTACCATCGTGTGAGATAAGAACAGAATTCCTCCTGGCCAGTGTTAAGCCATGGGCCTTGCCTCTTCCCTTGGTTTGTCACTGCTGGAAGGACTACTGCCAATACTGCAGTGAGAAAATGAGCTTTCAAAGGTATGTTTCTTGAGTGTCTGGTAGGAATCCCCTGGGGAAATGTATCACGTAGAAGTAGGATAAGGACTGACTGGAGAGCTCAAAAGGTGACTCTTTTAGTGACTGGGTCTCTTTTCTAGAAGAAAAGGATGTTTGGATTCTCAGCAGCCACATCTGCTTTTGAACTCTGTGCAGTCTGTCCTGGCCTCTTACCACTCCCAGCACTCCCCTTTTATTCCAACAGAGGGAAGTTGTGTTTGTTGACCACTCTTTCAGGGTGGGAAAGGAATGTAATGTATGCATAGACTGCCCAGAATTTCCTGTTAGACACCCATTCCAAACCACGGCCCTGGGATGCATTCCAGAGATTACAGCCCAATTCTCAAAGAGAAGAAATGGCGCATTCATTTAAATGTCCCTGGCCTTCAGGAAGAATTCCTCCCTCCCTGCCTTAAAAAAAAAAAAAGGTGTTTAGCTTTTTCCATAATAACATAGTTGTGAATTAGATCTACTCTGTGATCTCCTCACCGATGTAATGGCTCTGACATTCCCACATGTGAAGAAATAGCCTTTATTTAGGCAATTTCAGTGTTCAGCTTTGTAGCATTAACAGCTTTGGTGTCTCCACCGATGCTTGGTACAGAGCATATGTTTAATGTTCTGCTATAAATACTCAAACCATGTAAATCTGTAATGGATTACCTTCTGAATTCTGCTCTTGTGACGACAGAGAAGCTAGTTTGAGGGCAGGCTTTGATGCCTTGACTCATTAGCAGTACACTTGGTGTGTTGTCAGAGAAAACCAGACCTGAGCAGTAGTTCAAACAGCAAAAGCAGACTTTATTGAAAACCGTTGCAGTAGAGGGAAAGAGACCCCAGTGCAAAACCAGGCTCAGTTCTGAATACAGCATGGACAAGTGAGTACTCAAAGCCAAGGAGCAGAGTGGGAGTCACTGGGTAGAAAATTGCTAAGAAGATAAAAAAAATAAATAAATAAATAAAAAGAAAAAAGAAAGAAAAGAATACATTCATGGAAAAGAAAATTTTAAAAATAAATTTAAAAAGAAAAGAGAAAGAAAATTACGAAGAAGAAACATGAGAGATGGGGAGATTCTGGCTAAACCGACTGCTGTGGTGTAGAGGTGGTTTGTCCACACCAGAACTCATACTGGAGTCAGTGGCCAGCGTAGTGGTCTTGGGAGGTGGGGTCTGACTGGAGCTGCCTGGGTCCCAGGGGCAGATCCCTCGTGAAGAGTTTAATGCCACCTGGCCCAAGTGAGTTCTCGCTTGCTCTTGTGGGACTGGATTAGTTACCTTGAGAGTAGGTGGTTACAAAGCGTGTTTGCCCTCCTTTTGTGCACACCCGTTTCACTTTGTGCTTTCCGCCATGAGGTGAAGCAGCGCGAGACCCTTGCCAGCTACGCTGCCCAGTCTTGGAATTCTCAACCTCCAGAATCATGAGCCAAATAAACTTCGTTTCTTTATAAATTACACAGTTTCAAGTGTTCTGTCACAGCCACGCTAAATGGAATGAGGCACTGAACTAGCAGGATTCTTGATGAAGACAGGCCAGTGTAGATCAGACGTCACCTGGGAGACAGTGGAGGGTGAGGAAGCCAATTTGATATCCAGAGCAGTCAGATATGGAGGATGGGGGATTCTTGCTAAACTGTCTTAGCAGGGATCTTGCTAAATTTGGATTTTACAAGGAAGTACGCAGGTGGACCTAGAAGTTCAGGAGTCTGACTGAAGTTTGGTCAAGCAAAGAATCTTTGTCAGTATTAAGTCAGTTTTCTTCTGAAAACTGTGTCATGCTAGGTCTTCAGGGATCTGGCCCCCGTACCGGCACATTTATGTTGTGAGAGGCTGGCTCGGCACCACAGAAATGAAAGGCAATCCGTTGTTTTCTGTAGTTACCAAGATGTAGTTTCTTCACTTGAGGAGAAATTTGAATGATTAGGGATGGATTCCTAGTGAGCAGCAAACATTTCCACCTACCTTCCAGCTGCTCTGATGTTCGTCCTGAACTCTTTTGATTGTGTAGAGGTGTGTGGTGTGCTGGGAGTTTTAGGTCAGATCACAGATAAGGAGAGATGGAAGCTGTGTATGTGTGTGGGTGGGTGGGTGTGCTCGTGATTGTGAGTATATGATGCTCTGAATCAGTGCAGACCTCAGAGGTTTGGGTCCTAAAGCCAGGGCTGAAGGATAGTTCCAAAGCCTCCCCATATCCTGAATTTAAACCAGATTGGAATGAATACAAGGTCAATGGTTATATGGCATGGGCAAATAGCACACTAATTAAGAAATGCTGGCTGTTTGGGGTCAACATTTCAACTTCTGGACATTGAAGGGAACCAGTTAGGAAGCACAAGACAAATGCCCCCTCAGCCTATGACATGAGCTGGTCGTGGACCCCACTGTGCCTCCATCTGTGGATGTAAACGTAAACATCTGTTGGGTAGCTCTTTAGACCAGTCCTCTTGGGCCACTGAAGGACCAAGCCCTGCTGTCAACTTCAGTGGACTTTCCCCTGAACATTTCATGTTTTTAATTAAAACATTTTCTTTCTAACCGTATTTAATGTGAGATTTCATGGAAAACACGTGAGTCCTGAGGTTTAAGTCCCACACGTGGAGCTGCTTTTTGTTTGTTTAGTTTCTATCATCATTACTGTTATTATGCAGAGAAACCTTCACTGGATAGGAGGTAAAGTTTTAAAGGGCTACTTAATGTTCTGAGTTTAGACTTCACATAACCAAAAGCAAAATGGATCTGCCCACATGTTTTCCCATAAAGCCAGGCTGTGTTTGTGAGGACTGTTGTCTGGATACAAGCTAAATTCTCGGTGTTCACAGTTGTTCACAGTCACAGTTTTTTGTTATGTTTGAATCTGCTGGTAGATTTTCTCTCTTACACAAACATACATGCCCATATAACAGTGCTGTGGGGCAGGGATTATCATTCCTGTGTTATTGTTACTACTGAGGCAGGTGAGGTGACACTAGCTAACAAGTGGCAGGGCTGGCACTTGAACCCAAATGTAATTCCAAAGCCTGTTTTCTTTCCGTGTAACTTATATTTAAACTCAATTTCTAGATAAAAAATTCCTACCAGGTACGGTAGCTCATGCCTGTAATCCCAGCACTTTGGGAGGCCGCGGCGGGCAGATCACGAGGTCAGGAGATCGAGACCATCCTGGCTAACACGGTGAAAACTCGTTTCTACTAAAAATACAAAAAATTAGCTGGGTGGGGTGGTGTGCACCTGTAGTCCCAGCTACTCTGGAGGCTGACGCAGGAGAATTACTTGAACCCAGGAGGCGGAGGTTGCAGTGAGCTGAGATCCTCACATGTGTGGTTTGCAAATATCGTAGATCTTGGATACAGGTTAATAGTCTACATTGGTCATAATTTAAAATTTAAACCCAGTCGTTTTTTTTTTTCCCCCCATTTATTTATTTTATTGCATTTTAGGTTTTAGGGTACATGTGAAGAACATGCAAAATTGTTGCATAGGAACACACGTGGCAGTGTGATTTGCTGCCTTCCTCCCCATCACCTACATCTGGCATTTCTCCCCTTGCTATCTCTCCCCAGCTTCCCACCCCCCACCGTCCCTCCCCTATTTCCCCCAACTGACCCCAGTGTGTAGTGCTCCCCTCCCTGTGTCCATGTGTTCTCATTGTTCAACACCCGCCTATGAGTGAGAACATGCGGTGTTTGATCTTCTGCTCTTCTGTCAGTTTGCTGAGAATGATGGTTTCCAGGTTCATCCATGTCCCTACAAAGGACCCAAACTCATCGTTTTTGATGGCTGCATAATATTCCATGGTGTATATGTGCCACATTTTCCCTATCCAGTCTATCGTCGATGGGCATTTGGGTTGGTTCCAGGTCTTTGCTATTGTAAACAGTGCTGCAATGAACATTCGTGTGCACGTGTCCTTATAGTAGAACGATCTGTAATCCTTTGGATATATACCCAGTAATGGGATTGCTGTAAACCCAGTAGTTTTAATTACTGAACTGAGACGGTGACATTCATGGTACACATCTGTTTCTGTCATTCCCCTCTTCCATAGCATGATATCCACACTCACTCCATGGTTTGCTAGGCCCTTGCTTCCACCATTCCCATCTCATACTCCTTTGATTTCTTGAATGTTTCGTGCTCTCTCTCACACCAGGCGTTTTACACATTGCTGTTACCCCACTTCCCTGCTTCTCCCACCACAAAAAAATTCATGAAACTTTCAGCCCAGTTTCTTTCAAGAAGCCATTTCTGGGCCGGGCATGGTGGCTCATGCCTATAATCCCAGCACTTTGGGAGGCCAAGGTGGGTGGATCACAGGGTCAGGAGTTTGAGACCAGCCTGGCCAATATGGTAGAACCCCATCTCTACCAAAAATACAAAAATTAGCCAGGCGTGGTGGTGTGCATCGGCAGTCCCAGCTACTCAGGAGGCCGAGGCAGGAGAATCGCTTGAACCCAGGAGGCAGAGGTTGCAGTGAGCCAAGATCGCGCCACTGCACTCCAGCCTAGGCGACAGAGCCATACTGTTTCAAAAAAGCAAAAGCCATTTTTATACCCCTCCTTACTCATAGTCTCCAGTCTGGGCTATATGCTCTTCTTTGGTCCCCAAGAGTGCCCTGCACTGTCCCATCCTAACAAGACTCATTGTGTACCGGAAGTACGTATTCAAACGTCTCTCCTGCTAGATATGGAGCTCATGAGGTCGGACGCCTGCCTATGCTGTTGGTCAGTGTTTCTATACCACCTAGCATTGAAGCTTACATTTTCAGAGATAATCCTTTTTATTTCAAATCACATAAACCCATATACTGGCTTAGGAGCAAAAGGGAATTTGTTTTCCTACATAACTGAAATTTCCAGAAGGGCCTGGTTTTAATAAAACTAAGTCCTCAGACAATGTCATCAGAAGTCTGTCCCTCTTTGTAACTCAGCTCCTTTTTTCTTGTTTTGACTTCATGCTCAGGTAGGTATTTCTTACCAGGTGCAAAGATGGCTACCAGTAGCTCCAAGCTTACGTCCTGCCATGTTAAGAAACCCAGAAACAGGAAAACATCTCTTCCAACACAGCTTGCATGAATCCTTGTAGAGTCTTTGGCCCAGGGTGGGTCATGTGCCCATCCCTAAGCCAGTCACGTGGCTCTGATTGGCCAGGCCTTGATAAAGGACAGAACATTGGTAGGATGAGAGTGGTTCCCCAGAGGAAGATAGAGGAACTTTTACTAGAAAGAAGGGTAATGGATTCTGGCAGGCAAAAAATGTCAGATGTCCGCTACACTCCCTATCTGTAACTGGTGCTTTGAAGATACTGGTTCTTGCTGCTGGGCCAGCACTCTGCCTAGAGAGACCAGGGAGGCATTTGGGGGGCTCCCTATGGAGGCTTCCTATCTTGTTAGAGAGGAAGGTAGCTGTCTATATGTGCACTTTAAGCTACCCCATTCATAGACCCTCTCAAGCCCGGTGCTGGCAGATGGGAGGTCCCCAGCTCCTGGGAGGGTCTTAATTTGCTGGGCTGCAATGACACCAGGGCCGAGGCCTTGGCAGAAGCATTCGCTCCAAGGGCATATCCAGGAAAACAGAGCCACGTGTCACCCTGTCCCTCCTGTGGATACACAGGGACCAGGAGTAAGGCCTGTGTCACACATCTCCAGCTCTTCACAACCCTCTCCAGGGTTTTTGCTCCACCCGAGTTTGCTCAGAGAAATGGAGAAAGTTAAGTCTTAGGATCACCTCATGTACCTCTATCAAGGATTTCCCTTTACTCACTCTTGGGGTGTCTGTGCCGATGGCATCTTTGTGTGCTAGAACCGGCTATCGGCATGCCTGCTTGCTTGCTTGCTTGCTTTTCTTTCTTTCTTTCTCTTTCTTTCTTTCTTTCCTTTCTTTCTGTCTTTCCTTTCTTTCTGTCTTTCTTTCTTTCTTTCCTTTCTTTCTGTCTTTCTTTCTTTCTTTCTCTTTCTTTTCTTTTCTTTTCTTCCTTTCTTTCCTTTCTTTTCCTTCCTTCCTTCCTTCCTTCCTTCCTTCCTTCCTTCCTTCCTTCCTTCCTTTCTTTCTTTCTTTCTTTCTTTCTTTCTTTCTTTCCTTTCTTTCCTTTCTTTCCTTTCTTTCCTTTCTTTCTTTCTTTCTTCTTTCTTTCTCTTTCTTTTCTTGACAGAGCCTCACTCTGTTGCCCAGGCTGTAGTGCAGTGCTGTGATCTCAGCTCACTGCAACTTCCGCCTCCTAGATTCAAGCGATTCTTGCACCTCAGCCCCCTGAGTGTCTGAGATTAAGGACGCCCTCCACCACACCCCACTAATTTTTGTATTTTTAGTAGAGACAGGGTTTCGCCATGTTGCCCAGGCTGGTCTCAAACTCCTAACCTCAGGTGATCCACCCACCTCAGCCTCCCAAAGTGCTGGGATTACAGGAATGAGCTACAACCACACGGCATGTTTTCACTGGCAGGGATTAGGAGGAAAAGAAGGGTGGTCCTTCTAAGCAGCCTGGCCCCGGGTTGAGCCTTGGGAAAATGGCAGCATGTAGTTGCCTATTGGCGGACCCGGCAGGGGAGACTGCTGGGTCAGCTAGCCACCTCTGTGGTCCTCCTTGCATGGGCCTCCCCCATGCTCCTTTCTGATGTACAGTTTGAGGCAAGAAGTCCCTGGAACCAGATGCAGACCCAGCAGGCAGAATGCTCCGCAGAAGAGAGCTGAGCTTCAGCCCCAGAGGGAATTAAGTCAGGGGACTGGGAGGGAAAGTGTGTGCTTCCTGCCCTCCACTTGAAAGCATTATTCTTTTCCTAAGGGAAAACAGCCCCCAGCAGAGCTCACTGGGACACTCAACCCCTCCCTTTTCCTTCCCCATGTCTATATCTAACTTTTAGAGCAATTGATTAGAATCACTTCCTGACATTTTTCTAGTTTTGCTTTCGGAGTTACAGTTTATATAACCAAGATCTGTTATAGCGAGCTGTGTCTCCTACTTGTCAGATATCAGAGCAAAAAATGTATGCCTGCAGAATCCAGCCTTTGATCCAGCGCTCCTAGAGAACCCCCACTCGTTTACGAAGCAAGAGCTTTTTCGGGACTGTAATACTAAAAGCTAAAATGTATAGGCCGGGTGTGGTGGCTCACAACTGTAATCCAGCACTTCGGGAGGCAAATCACTTGAGCCTGAGGAGTTCAAGACCTGCCTGGACAACACGGCAAAACCCCATCTCTACTAAAAATAGAAAAATTGGGTGGGCGTGGTGGCATATAACTGTAGTCCCAGCCACTTGGGAGACTGAAGTGGGAGCATGTCTGGAGCCCTGGGGGTGGAAGTTGCAGTGAGCCAAGATTGCACCACTGTACTCCAGCCTGGGCGACAGAGTGAGACCCTGTCTTTGAAAAAACAAAAAGAAAAAAATATACAGAGTGCTTGCTCTATTCTAGGCACTATCCTGAGTACTTCATAATAACTCATTTAATTCTCACAACAAACCTATAAGATGGGTATTTATTATCCCCATTTTACAGATAAAGAGACTGAGGCAAAAAGAAGTCACACAACTTGTCCAGGTCCTGTATTATTCCTGGTTGAGCCAGATTTTGCACCCAGGCAAGTTGGCATCAGATTCATAATTCATAATCACCCACATTCATAATCACCATATGTTCTTCTAACTCAATGGGCTTTACCTATCATGTCAAGAATTATGGGATGCAATATCAACATCAGGGAAACAGGTCAAGAAGCTACCATAGTGGTCCAGGGACAAAATGATGAGGACCTGAGCCAGGATAGAGCAGGGGCAAGGAGTTGCTAAGGGCAGATTTAAGAACCGATTAGGATGTCAACCAACAACTTAGTGAGAGAAGGAGGGCAATAGATATTTAGCTTAGGAGATTGGTACCTGAGTGAAGAGGGGAGTCGTGAGCCCCATTTAGACATGCTGAGTCAGAGGCACCCAGAGGAGATGTCTGGCAGACAGGTGGATGAATTGGCCTGGCCTGAAGACACAGCGCAGTCATACACACATTCATTTGGGAGCTTAGTGGCCAAAGAACAAACAAACTCCACAGGGTGGTTAGTGAAGACTTCCCAGGTGCTGTTGGCTTCCAGCCACGCCCTGAAGAGCAGGATGCTCTGAGAAGTGGGGAGATGCGGCGAGGAGGAGTGGGAGAAGGATGTCCTTGCGATGAGGAGTCTGCCATGGAGGAAGAGGGGAGTAAGGTGGGCAGGTGCTAGGTTTGGATAGTGGAGCTTATCAGGGAAAACTGACAGAAAGGCTCTGGAATGACTTTTGATGACTTTTTCCTCCTAAGTCAGATTTTTAAAAATGAAAATTGTTATGGAATATTTTAGACTGATATTCATAGTTGCTACTCCCTCCTTTGCTCTTCCAAAGTAATTTCTTAAAACCAATATTATGGGGAGATGTATGCATTAAACTATCTTTAATATCCTAAGAGACCTTGTTCTTGGAGACCTGGGCCACTAGGAGACCTCTCATGTGTCTTATCAGTGGAAACATCTAAAGGGGCAAGCAAGGAAAGTGGTGAGAGGTAAAGTCTTAGTCAAAGCACAGAGGCAACAAGACCCCTTTTGTGTGTAAGCAGCGGGGAGGGTGAGCGGTGGGGCACGGAGGCCAGATGAGAGAGCCAGTGGGAGCATTCTCCTGGGGAAAGGACACTTCTTTGGTACCTTCTTTTCACATGGGCCTCCTCTGGTTTTGAGGTGGATATGTGCAGTCTGGTCGATATCACAGACCAGGACTGGCTGTGGGCTGTGGCATAGCCACGTTGCTTCTGCAAGGCTGAGAACACTGCTGTTGCCTGGTTTGCCCCATGGGCTTGGAGTGTAGAAGCATAGGAATTAGCTTGAAGGTTGAGGGGTAGAAGGGGGGTATGGTTTAGAAACAGCACAAAGTTGCCGAAAGACAGTTCAAAAGATTGTTTACTTTCCCCCCGTTATTAGAGCAATACATAATTATCAGAAAACATTTGGAAAATGTGGAAGAAATGTAAACGTTCATAGTCTGACAATTACTGTTAGCCTTTTGACATACTTCTTGCAAATCTTTTCTCAATTATAATCTGTTTTAGTTTGCTTTGCTTAATTATGATCAAATCAGATATATAATAATATGTTTAACTTTTTGATCTAATGTTATAATGTCAACATTTGTCCATTAAACTGTGAACTTTTATTTTATGTGTCGACCAAAATTCTCTTACCAGTTTATAAGCAAACCAAGGACCTTCTGGATGATAGCTGAGGGAGAAGTAGCAGCTGGGGCTGGAAGGCGGGAGGGTTATTAGTCCAGAGCACTCGTGTCTGGAGCCCTATTCAGGAGCAAGTGAATGCTGAGGGTGGGTGAGGCCAGTGCTGGTCCTAAGGAAATCCTTCCATTTACCATTCCTACCTCTCCTGATTTTGAGAGTTCTATACCAATCCAAGAGTGATTAGCAAATTAGCCACTGAGCCTCCAGGAGGTTCCTGCAGGCCCTAGAACTAACCTTATTTGAAAGAAAGAATCCTGGAACCTCCCACAGCAATGAAAATGAGACCACTTTGGCTGCTTCACTCTTTATACAAAGAAGGGAAGACCTGGGTAAGCTGCCCTTTCCCTGTTGGCCTCCCAGGCGTTCAGCTGACTGACCGACTCCATTAGCTGTGTGGAGCTTCTGTAGAGTAAGTAATCATGTGGTGGAAATTATGAGTAGTGTACTGGCTCCAGGTTTATGATTTTCTTTAGTATGTAAGTTCATTTGTTAATTAGCTGGTTAGTTATGGGAAAGATCCATGTGATCCAAGGATGAAAATAGGACCTGGGAAGGTGCTTTCTGCAGACTGCTCAGTGTCTCTGAGACATGAACAAATAGCTTGTTTACTTGCAGAGGAATGTGCTATCAGCCAGGGATTTTTTTTCTTCCCCTGACTAAATTATCTGAGCGTGGCATAAAAATTAAAACACCCAGAGTAACAATGAAATGGTTTAACGAATCATTTATATTAAATATGAGTTTATTGCAATGCCCTTCTTTCCCTAGTTGGCATGTTCCCCGCTTCTTAATCTAACCGAAATTGTTTCAAGATTGTATTCATCGTGGCACATGGGGAAATCACACACTTCTGAAACAGGCCCCCTTGGGTTTGAATCCGGCAAAGGAACCGACACAGTCCTGCCGTATTTTCTCAATAGTTGTATTTTCTCAGCAGGAAGATGGAAACAGAAACACCTAGGTCCATAGGAGCATGTGAGATGAGGTTTGTGAGTACTGGGACCTTGAGGGCTGGCCCTTGGTAAACAGCGGTTATTATCTCTTCTCACGCTGCCACTTAGGAGACCCGCATGCCTTGCGGAATGGCCTGGACTGGCCTGGCCTCCCTTTGAAATGAGATTCCTAAAATGAGATGCCTGGTGCTCTGTGACATGCACCCAAGGATGCTTGAGGCAGATAAAAACAGCCAGCTTTCCCAGAGATTTATGGTTCTGAAGCTCATCTTTAGTAAGTACGGATCTTAAATTCATACTTACTGGGCCATTTGCCCAAACCCAGACTAGAAACCATTCATCTCAGTGGAGTTGCTGGAATCACAGCTTTTCAGTCCTTTTTCAGAATTTCCGTCTGAATGCACTTAGCTTTGCTGCTGGCAGAAGAGTACCCCGAAAACATTCAGCAAAGGTTTTGTGATCTCTTGGGAGGAAAGGTGTTACACAAATCACTCGTAAGTGCGCAAGAAGAGGATTTGTGCCAGAATTGCTTTTTGGGAGAAGAGATAACTCCAACGGTTATCCTGTGGACTGAAATCATTTCCTGCACTGGCGATTTTCCCATTAACCCTAAGCATGGTCCCTTGCCTGCGGCCTCTCCTCTGAGCACCCCTGACCCACCCAGGCGTGGTATGTGGTGGGACAGTCCCAGCTGCATTCCCAGGCAAATATTCCTGCCCCTCCAAGTTGTTAGTCCTCCCCTGGGGGGTGTTTTTCATCTATACTAATTTTCACCTTTTATTCCTGACTTGTGGCAGCTTGTCCTGAGCTTTGGATAAACTGAAAGGATGTGTCAGTCCCTCCAGTGCCTTAGTTCAGGACAGGCCAGGGCACAGTATTGCCCTGGATCTCATGAAGACGGGCTTTGCCCTGGCTGGCCCTGTTTAGGCAGGAACACGTGTTCTGTATCCCACATCTCCTGCTGTTTATGTTTTTTAAGTGTAATTGAAGCCTTCAGCCCTAAGCGCTGTGGATCCAGGCCCCCACCAACTTCTTGACAAACTCTTGGCGAGTTTAAGCAGGCGGTTCTTTTGTGCCTTTGCATGTCTTATTTCTTAACCCACAAAGTTAGTCATTTCCATACTGAGCAGGGGCTGTCCAAGAACCTACGTTCAAAGTGATTCTTTCTTGATATCTGTAATGGAGAGATGTTTCCCAGGGAGTGTCAAGTCTGATTTGTGCCTGAAAAGATATTTGTTTTGAAGTAGTGCTTGGTGCAGGGTGGGAATACCTCATCTGCTGTGTTGAGGAATGCAGATGGGGACTGACCCTGCAGGTGGGTCAGTTAATAAGCAAGCAGCCCCTGCTGGGCTGAGGTCAAAGGGATCCTGTCCAGCCAGAGGGATTGGACTCCATTGACCAGCTGGCTCCTGGGATTAACATGGGATTAACAGTTCTCTAGAGTAACTTTCAGGAGCCCCTCATCTTCTCCTCCTGAGCAGACCCTCAGGGCTGGAATCAGGGACCTGGGGGGCAACTGCACACTCAAATTTTCACATTAAATTACACCTCTCAGTACATACTGCAGTTGGACACAGCGTGCTCTGTTTCTGTTTCCAGCTTCCCAGTGCAACGTCAGCTTAAAGAAGCAGAGGAGCCGCAGCATCCTTAGCTCCTTCTTCTGCTGCTTCCGTGATTACAATGTGGAGGCCCCTCCACCCAGCAGCCCCAGTGTGCTTCCGCCACTGGTGGAGGAGAATGGTGGGCTTCAGAAGGTCAGTACTGATGCGGAGCCGTGCACGTCATAAAGCTGCAGCAGCAGCCTGTCTGTTCCATCCTTGATGAACATCCTTAATAAGAATATGCCATAGTGTGTGTACAGCCATTTACTTAAAGAGTTGAAATTACCAAGAAAAGTAACCTTTTTTGATAAAGGGTATCTCATTTAGCAACCAAGGGTTATGTTTGATGGCAGTTAAATGAGTCACTTCACATTTTTATAACATTCTCTCTTGGGAAACTGAATGCATGAAATAGTTAAACAACTAGTAGCAGACTCACAAATATATAAAAAGAGAAACAGAGCTGATAATAAAGAGAAGAGCTGATAATAAAATAATTGCGCTTAACTACCTTGTTTAACAACAAACATGTGTTATATGTTCTTTTGTATGTATCAAATAAAATATGTCAGATTGTCACAATAGGTCAAAAACCAAAATCTACCCACGTGCTGTCTAACAGACACATCTGAAACGAAGTTACTCAGAACAGTTATAAGTATAAGGATGAGGCCAGGGGCATGGTGGCTCATGCCTGTAATCCCAGCACTTTGGGAAGTCGAGGCGGGCAGATCACTTGAGGTCAGTAGTTTGAGCCCAGCCTGGCCAGCATGGCAAAACCCCTTCTCTAGTAAAAACATAAAAATTATCCGGGCGTGGTGGTAGGCACCTGTAATCCCAGCTACTCAGGAGGCTGAGGCTAGAGAATCACTTGAACCCAGGAGGCAGAGGTTACAGTGAGCCAAGATCGCACCACGGCACTCCAGCCTGGGCGACAAGAGTAAAATTAAAAGTACAAGGAAGAAGGATGAGTTTTATACTTGTATACTTGAGAGACCTCATACAAGTATAAATTAAAAGAAAACAAGGGTTACAATTTAATCTCAGTCAAAATGGAATTTCAGGTAAAAATCACTTAAAGATTATTCTTCATCATGAAGCTAGTTGCCATTCGAGGATACAAAAGTCATAAAACTTTATGTTCCAAATAACATGAGCAAAGGACATGAACAGGTAATTCACAAAGTAAGAAATACAGATAGTCAAATGTGAAAAAAGAAAAATGTTGCACACATAAACATATGAAAAATATGTAACATGTTTAGTAATCAAAGAAATGCAAACTAAATAATGAGATACTGCCTTCCAGCTTTCAACTTATCAAAGATATTTTTAAACATAATATTTGGCTTTAGCATGGAGTGGCAGGAGGGAGGGTAGAGAATGTAAATAAGTTTCTGGTTAACAGTGTTAATTGGTGACACCTTTCTGGTGGAAAATTTGGTAATATGATCTTAAAACCTTAAAAAATATCCCTGTTTGTTGATGCAGGGAGTTCACCTTATGGACATAATTATGAATGTGCAAAGATTTAACCTTAAGGTACCATCCAGCATAAATTATAAAACCAAAAAATTATAAGCAGCTTGATGTTCAACAATAGGCAATTGGTTTAAAAAAAACTATAGAATAACTATATAGTCAGATAGCATACAGCCCTTCAAAATGATATGTGGTAAATATTGCTGATATAAAGAAATGGATATAGTGTCTCTCTTGCTCTTTCACACACATACACAAGCATTTATAAGACTAGACGGATGTATGCCAAAATATGAAGAGGTTATCTCAGATTGCTCATACTGGTGGAATTATAGTGAGGATTTTCTCCTTCCCTCTATGCTTTCTCCCCTCAGCTTTCATAAAATCAGTTTAAATTACTTTTATGATTTAAAAAATTATTTTAAAACTACATATGGATGTAAAGAAGGGAATTCTGGGAAGATGATACCTGAGCACATGGCTCTATTAAAATTCCCTCCCAAGATAAACCCAGGGGTGCCTGCTGGGAGAGCCTGGAAAGTGCATGAAGGCCCACAGTTTTTCTGACACCTTTAGGGTAGAGAGCAGGCACAGGATTCATTCCCTCTGGTACTTAGGGAGAAGCAGGGAACCACCAGCAGAGGAAAATGCTTGTGTCTCCCTGAGTCCTTGGACAAACACTCGAATATATAGTCCTGTGAGGTCAACTAGCCAGCAGGAGCTGGCAGATCGCCGTGAAAAGGGCCCGACTGCCCACACAATGTGTGTGGTCCTTGGAGGGGCTGCCCTGGTGAGCTGGATTGCTTCCAGTGCTTGTGCCTTGGAGGAGCCAGTGTATAGGGGCTTTCTTCATCTCTGAGGTTTATTAACTTGGGCTCCGCTGGGCCGTGAAAAAAGCCCTCCTTGCTGGGCCTTGCAGTCCTCCCTCATTTGTCATGTCCCAGAGAGCCTCGTAGACTGACCTGCACAGACACTAAGGGAACATACAACCTGTCGCAAGCAAAGAAAAATGCAGCCTCCACTGAGAAGGTCCAAGTCGAAAAAGCTGGAGTGAGACTCCCACTGAGGTAAAAATAATGGACAAGATGGAAAAGAACTTTAATGAACAACTCAGGAAATGAATTATGAGTGCAAAAGCAACATTTGGAACTTAAAAACTCATGATTTCTAAATATAAAAATTCAGTAAACAAACAGAAAAAGAGAATGGTCGTTGCTGGGAACTGAATTCGTGTTCTGGAAAAGCAAGTGGAAGAAGAAATATCTTACAATTCAGACCAGAAACACAGAGAGGGTACTTGTGAGAGGGGACAGCAGGCATCTAGGAGATGGAACATGCAAATGTTAGGAGTTCCAGAAAGAGAAAAAGTAGTAGAAGAAAATTTTCTTGAGCTGAAAACAAAGCTTGACTCTGCAGATTGAAGGAGCTTACCAGGTCCACAACAGGATTAGTAAAGGAGCACATGCCTAGGTGTATCTGTTGAAATTCTGAAATTTAAGGACAGAGAAATTCTTGCAAGCTACTAGAATAAATTATTTTCGAGGAAAACAATTATATTAGTATCAGACTTCTCATCAGCAACACTAAAAGCCAGAAGACTATGAAAAAATGTTTATAGGCTACTGAGAGAAAAAAATATAAATCCAAAAATTCTGTATGTGACCAAGATATCATTTATCTATTGAGACAAAAGTTTTTAAAATATGTGATGATTCAGAGAGGGAACAAAAATTAATCTGGTTGAGATTGATACTCAGTTATGGTATAATAATTAAAACTATTAGAAATAGGCTGGGTACAGTGGCTCATTCCTGTAATCCCAGGACTTTGAGAGGCCAAGGCAGGAGGATCGCTTCAGCCCAGAAGTTTGAGACTAGCCTGGGCAACATAGGGAAACCGCATCTCTACAAAAAAAATAATAATAATAATTAGCTAGGGGTGGAGGTGTGCACTTGCAGTCTCTGCTGCTGTGGAGGCTGAGGTGGGAGGATTGCTTGAGCCCAGGAGGTCGAGGCTGCAGTGAGCCATGATCGCACCACTGCCCTCCAGCCTGGGTAACAGAGCAAGACCGTGTCTCAAAAAACAATGTAGAAATAAATGTAATTATTAGGAATAGAACTGTAACGAACGGCACAATTGGAAAAGTAGATCTTTAAAATTCACAGAGGGAGAAAGGAGAAATAAACAAATTGAACAAGCCATGAAAATTAAGGAAAGGGAAAAAGAACAAATAACAGATAATAAATAGCAAACATAACGTAAAGAATAGGCATAAGACCAAGTTTGATGAGCCAGATTCTTCTAACAAAGACCAAGACTACATCAGCCTGGTTTGACAAATTCAGCTGTGTGATATTTCCAAGAATATACCTGCCATCAAATAAGAATGATTTTGTCAGTAAATAAAAACTGCTGGGCACAGTGGCTTATGCCTGTAATCCCTACATTTGATAGGCCAAGGAAGGAGGATTACTTGAGGCCTGGAGATTGAGGCTGCAGTGAGCCTTAACTGCCCTCCAGCCCACTGTGGGCTCCAGAGCAAGATCTGTCAAGAAAGGAGGCAGGGATGGGGGGATGTGGGGAGGAAGAAAGCTGACAAACAATAGCTTAGACAAATGGGGGATTATTTTTCTCACATAAAAAGCCTGAGTCAGGTAGTTGCTGGGGTTGATTTAGATTTCTGATGATGTCATCAAGAACCTGTCCTGTCTTTCTGCTCCTCTATCCTTGGTATGTTTGCCTTCATCCTGTTTGCTATTTATGATCTCAAAGTCACAAGCTTCAGATATCATGACTACATTTAAAGGAAAAAGACGGGGAGGGGCGGCACTGGCCATGCCTGTCCCTTTTATGGAAAGTAAACGCTTTCACAGAAAAACCCAGGAGACTTCTGCTTATGTCTTATTGGCCTGACATAGTCCCTGGCAGATTTACTTACTGCCAAAATCATTTCTATCTGATGACAGGTATATTCTTGGAAACACCATACAGCTGAATTAGTCAAACCAATTGGATAAAGCAGTTTGTCACATGGCTACCCAATAGCAACAGGGGAGGAGTTGAGCCTAGCATATTCCTGCTCTCAACAAAATCAGGAGAAGGGAGGAATGACTAATGAGTCGATATGCTAGTCAGAATGGGTTTGTTTAGGCTTCAGTAACAACCTCAGAACCACAGAGGCTTATACAATGAAAGTCTATTTTTCACTCATGCTACTTCTTTATAATGGGTTGGCTGGAGCTGAGCTTCTGTTCTGTGGCACTATCCAGCAGAAATGTCATGCCAGTCACATATATAGTTTAATTTTTTTCCAGTAGCCACATTAATAAAAATATTTTTAAAACAATTGAAATTAATTTTAATAAAATTTTATTTAACTATACCCCAAATATTTCAATATGTAATCAATAGGAAAAAAAACATTTTAGTCAGTTTATATTCTTTTTATCTTACTACTTCAAAATCTGATGTGTACTTTACACCTACAGCACATCTTAATTTGACCAGCCACATTTCGTGTGCTCAGTAGCCACATATGAGTAGGAGCTACCGTACCAGACAGTGTAACCTTCTTATCCTCATTCACGTGCCTACGCTGAGGAAGAACCCATCTCTTTGCTTCCGTGACTGTCACAGCAGGACAAAGGAATGTGATCAATCACACTGGCTGTTAAAGTTTTCACTGAGAAAACTCAGAAAAATATGCTTCATTTCAACTTACATATTGTTGGTTAAAGTAAGTCACAGCCAGGCACAGTGGCTTACGCCTGTAATCCCAACACTTTGGGAGGCCGAGGTGGGCAGATCATCTGAGGTCAGGAGTTTGAGACCAGTAATGCCAACATAGTGAAATCCTGTCTCTACTAAAAATACAGAAATTCGCTGGGCATGGTTGTGGGTACCTATCGTCCCAGCTACTCAGGAGGCTGAGGCGGGAGAATCACTTGAACCTGGGAGGCAGAGGTTGCAGTGAGCCGAGACCGTGCCATTGCACTCCAGCCTGGGCAACAAGAGTGAAATTCCATCTAAGAAAAAAGTAAGTCACATGACTCATGTAACTTCAAGGGGAATGGAAGTGTAATCCTCCCACATATTTAGAAAGAAAACTGGAATTATTTGATGGACAGGCTAATGACAATTACAGTAGGTGACAGTTTCTGACACAGCATCTAACATATAGATAAAGGAAGGTAGAAAATAAAGAATTGGGCAAAATATATAAGGCAGATTAAACAGAAAGAAAGCAAGGGTGGCAACGTTAATATCAGATAAAGCAGAATTCAAAAGCATTATACAGGAAAAATGGGGGCACTTTATGACAAACTGTCTAATACATGAACTGTATAGTAGACCATAAACCTTTATATATAAAATCAACAATGCCGCCAAAGAAGAAAACTAAACATGATAAAAAGCTGTCTTCTAAAAATAAACAGCAAACAACACAGGCAAATCAATGGTAGGTTCTGGCTAATGGAATAAGCCAAGAAAATGAGACAATTGGTATAAACATGGAAAAGACACAAAATTAGTCTTATTTGCAGATGACATGATTGTTTACAAAGAAAACCCAAAAGACTGTACCAAAGTTGATTCAAATCATTAAAAGATTTTGATGTCTCATGTTTATGAGAAATGTGTGTGCTGTTTCTGGATAGAAAGGCTTAAGTTCCTCCGGGGCAAACAGTGTCAAAGAATAGCTGGGAAACTTTTAGAAGAAAACAAGGAAGACAGCTTGCCTTGACAGATGTTAAACCTTATGCATATTAGTGGAATATGTACGGGGGTCCCCTGTAATCGCTATTCCAGGCCCTGGAATTCCAGAGATTCTGACCTCTCCTCTCAGTGTGCATTCCTCATGCTGTCCCTCCCCCGATTTAAAAATCACTGGTAGAGAATTGCCGTAAGTGAAGAGAACATAGTTTGTACCCCAGGCCTGTAGAGGAGAAAAAAGAGGAGAATGGCTGCTATTTAAAAGTTACTTAAAAATAGGGTCTATGTAGATGAAATGATAGGGAGAGATGTCATGGCACCCCTAGAAGCTTTCCTGGGATACTCAGCTGCATCTATCAGGAAACAGAAGCATTTGAAGGCAGTTCCTCCAGCAAAGCTGAGCTCACTTGGACTTGGTGTTCTTTCATGAACTTCCTTCTATTAACATTTGTCAAGATGGCTTTTTAAAGAATTATGATAACTTTGAGTTAATATAGTTAATCCAAAGTGGCAGTGATACATTATTTGCATAACACTTGACTGGTCAGCCCAGGAGACCAGACGACAGAGAAGGAGCCCTGTGAGAGTGGGGTGGCGAATTCCCAGAGGAGGACCCTGTGCCTCTTGCACTCAGCTTGATCAGGACAGAACACAAAGCCTAGGCCTGTTAGATGTGGAAGCAGATTTCAGGTCCAGTTCTACTGCCAAGTCCTTGGGTATCTGTGCCTCTCGGAATTCAGCATGCCAGAGGAAGAGGGAAGGCCATGGACAGAATGGGACAGATGACCTCTAGGGTTCCATCCACCCTGCATATTCACTTTTGCCCTGGAGAAATGGAGATTTGGAGCCTTTGGGTTTCCAGCTGCTTCTGCAGCAGTGGCTTATGGTAGCAGCCATTGCCACCATCACAGCCGCAACCTGGACCTACAGGCCAGAAACCTCCAGAGGCTGGGAGGAGTCAGCACCCCAATGGCAAAGACCACGGAGGACCTCTAAGGGCAAGGACATTGTAAAACGCATTGCTGGACACTCACAAATACATACATTCCTCATGGTGTATATATACACATACATACATGTAAGCTTCAAGGGTCATTTTCAAGCCCAAATATCTTTCTAGATCAGCACCTTTGCTTGCTCATGGTGGGCGTTTTGTCAGGCCCTTCAGATGCATTGTGGTGGTCTTTCAGATTAATATGCTCGTCTCATCGGAAGTATGTTCCGGAGGTGTGCCTCTGTGCAAGGGCTGTCTGCAGTCTCCTACTAGAGCTGCGCTTCTCAACCAGGGATGATTTTGCCCTCCAGGGAACATGTGGCAATGTCTGAAGGCAGACTGCCACTAGAAGGGGAAGGAGCGTCTGCTGACATCTGGTGAGTGGAGGCCAGGGATGCTGTTAAGCATGCTGCAACAAGTAAGACATCCCTCACAAGAGAATGTCACCAGTTCTACTCTAAAGTGAGCCAGCTGCGTGTGGCAGCACACACCTGTAGCCCCAGCTACTCAGGAGGCCGAGGCAGGAGGATGGCTTGAACCAGGAGTTTGAGGCTGCAGTGAGCCATGATCACACCACTGCACTCCAACCTGGGTGACAGCAAGACCCTGTCTGTAAAATAAAATAAAAATAAGGAGACCCAATAGGATTCTGGTTAAAATCTTGTCCACCAAATACTATGCTGTCGTAAAGCACAAAAAGAGGTCGTGTCATTTGCAGCAACGTGGATGGAGCTGGAGGCCATTAATCTAAGCAGACTAATGCAGGAACAGAAAACCAAATACCACACGTTGTCACTTATAAGTGGGAGCTAAACACTGAATACTCATGGACACAAAGAAGTGAGCAAGAGACACTGAGGCCTACTTGAAGGTAGAGGTTAGGAGGAGGGTGAGGATCAAAGACTACTTATTGGGTCCAGCACCTAGTACCTGTGCACTAAACCCCCATGACATGCAGCTTACCATATAGCAAACCTGCACATGGACCCTTGAACCTAAAATAAAAGTGTTTTAAAAAGTGTGTCCTCCACCAAGTATGCCTGTAGGACTTGTGACCTCTCTTGAGTCCCAGTATTAGGAATAATATTATTTAAGAGCTTCTGAAATGAATTTCTCTGTGCAAGTTTCTTGAAAACTTCAATTTATTTGATTGCATTGTCTGTTGGAAAGCAGCATAGCTCTGCCTTGAATGATGTTAAAAGAAAGCTTAAAATCCTTAAGCCCGAAATCTGAAAAAGGAAGGAACCGCGGAGATCATCTCGAGAGGAAATGGTACTTGCTCTTACACTGCAGAGGTGATTACTAGGGGTTGGAGATAACCAAGAAGTTACTCAGTGGTCCTTAGCGTCAAAACAGAGCTCAGAAAGGTACCAGCAGCTGCCGTCACCAGCCATCAGGTTTGGCCCCTTCACGTGAGTCCTCATTATCTCTGTAACCCTCTTAATAAAAGTGGACACATCTTTTCACAAATCCTTCGGTGTACACGGCATGAAGCAGGGCATTGCCTTATTAGGCCATCTAAAAAAGAAGAAACAGAAACTGGAAATGCTTAATGGAAATAAACTGTTTTTTATTAGCATTTATTAACAATGCTGTAATGAAGTGTTTCCATCAATTAGGTTTAGAATGGCTGGCATCTGGGGCTGAGGAATAATGGAGGCCTTTTCTTGGGGCCTAGGTTTTCTTAACACTCCCTGTGAATACAGGTTTTATTCCCCTTAAAGGAGAAAGCTGTCCCCATGTCTGTTTCCTGGGAGGGAACTTCTTGTACCTTGCCTTGGTCCCTCTCCCAGTCTTCCCCAGAGAACCTCCTGGAATGACTAGGGGGTCATTGTAATCTGGTGAACGTGTCTCCCATTCCCTGCATGTGAGATTGACTTAGTCTTTTTAGGGAAAAACTTGCTTAGAAGAAAAAACAAACAGTTATTAGAGGGAATCAAGGATTAAAGCATGAGTTTTTATTTTTGTTTTTAAATTAAGGATTGCATTCCTGGGAGTAAGGGAGGTGCTATTTAAATACACAAAATGGTTTGTGAGCCTCAGGAGTCCAGCCTGGCTTGTTAGGAGAGGGGGTGTCTGAGATACAGAAGGAGCCTCGCCTTCACTGTGGAAAATTTTCAGGTTCCTCCTGTTCATTAAACACCACCAAGGTACAGAGAGCAGCTCCTGCAGCTGCTGTGCTCGAGAGGGCTTTGAAGTTTCTTTTGAGAATATGATCTTCTCTTCAAACCTGACAATGATTTTTTTTTCTTTTTCCTCAGGGTGACCAGAGGCAGGTCATTCCCATACCAAGTGTATGTATATTTATCTAATTTTATTTATTAAAACAGTCATAAAATCTTGTGGCTTTGGGCCTACTGATATATAGGATTTTTAAAATGTTTATTGCTTGTGTTGAGTTTATCATGTGGTATAAACAACTCTGTTTTGTTAAAAAGAAAACTGAAGCTAGATTTTAAACTGAGAGCAGGAAGTTCTGTACAGAGACAGTTTCCTTTCTCAGGAACAGCAGGGCAGCCAGCATCCATTAACCCAATTCCCATTTTTCCTTTCTCTCTGAGAAGTGCCTCCAAGCTGAACAAGCTGAGGTTGCTCAAAGCCCTCACCCACACCCCACCATCTTAGCCTCAACTCCATAGATTGGCGGGAACATTCTTTGCCCAGACACAGTTCTCTGCAGCAGGTTCAGTCCCAGTGGAACTAGGCTCACCAAGCCCAGGTCCCAGGTGACCATACCATTTCTAACTTATCAGTGTTGGTAGCATGCCTGGAGCTCCGAGATCAGAAAAGTCACCCTAATTATATTCTCTGAACTTTCGGGACCCACCCCACAGGCCTGCTGTGCTGAAACTCTGCCCCAGCTGGGCACTCCCTGAGGCCACCCCTACTTCTGTTGTCAACTCTGAAATTTGTTCCACCCTAGCACAGTCCTGCACCAGCCACCCCTCAGCCATCCGCTGTCCCCGCTGTCCCTTCTCTTCCTCCTGCTCTGCCAGCAGAGTCACCCAGCCTGAGGCTGGTCAGCAAGAAGCAAACTGAAGACTGACTCCCAAAAGAAACTTACAGTTGAGATGTCTGTATCAAACAAGACCTTTCAAATAATCTTATGTCCTTAGAGAAGGATTTAGGTTTCAAAATGTGTCTATATAATTTATTTTTTAGTCTGCAAAGATGATCAGATTCAGATTACTGGATTCAACTCTGTTCATTTCTCTTTCCTTGGAGTTTTTCACATATTTTCCTGGGAACATCCAATAGACACAGCAATCTTACATTGAAAGGAGTGGATTTCATGCATGCAGGTTGACTCCAAAGCTTTGGTAGTACATGTCACTTACAAATTGCCCAAAAAGTTTACAGTAATTTCATTTTTCTCAAAACTCTAACTCTTCATTGACTAACAAGTTGCAAGAGTTTGTGGAGTGATTCTGACTTTGCCCATATGCCTGAGGGTTGGGCTTTGTTGGGAAAACTGGCTTTGATCAAAAAGACTGACTTAGCAACACAACTTTTTATCCAGAGTTTGTGGGAGATGCCCAGCAGAGTTACTACCAGAAAACTCTTTAACCTTTATACAAAGTGGTTTTTGATATTATTTTCCTTCAAAGGTACCTACATTAAACAGATGGCAGGTACCATCTCTCCTTCTACCTTCAAGATCACTATTACTGTTTTTTCCTAAAGCTAATTGGCAGCCATGTGCAAAGTTAAGTGCAGAACAAAAGCACTTGTCAGTACTAAAACCCCTCTGAAGAAACAGACCCTTTTCCCACAAATCTAAACTCAGCCATGTACAGAATTCTGAAATAAGATAAACAAGAAAATTCCTTATGTAATTGATCCTAGTAATAGATCAATAAACTGCTGACTGTCCTACACATGAGATGTTGTTGGGTCAGGCCATGTGAACCTCTGAACTATTTGCCCGAAGAAACAAAGCTGAGCTGAAGGCACTTGCATTTTTGAATGATGAGCTCCAGAAAAGCAGTGGGTACAGTGTGATCTCCACTGCCTGCTTTGCATATAGGATTGATCCCAAGTCCATCCCGGGCCAGCTAAACACTGGAATCAAGTCTTGGGAGCCCCTGCAAAATCTGCACCTACCTGGAAAGGCCCCAGATTACATAAGCAGAGTGATCCTGGCCTTTCTGAACCTCTGGGGGACCTGGTCAGTGCTGGGAGCCCTGAGAGCTTAGGGTGCCATATACAGGACCAGAAATCCAGGCTTGTGCTGAGCCTCCAAACTAGATACCACAACCTGCAAGCTTTCTTCAGGCGCTGAAGCTAAAGAATGCCTCTAAGCCTGTAACCAGAGCAGCTCCAGCTGGGGTCCCCATCTGTCCCTGTCACCTCACCCCTCTTTTTTCATTTGTGTGCTGCCCTGTTTGTATATGTAGGTTTGGTCTTCTAATTTTTTACTAACCAATAATTCAAGCTCATGGTTAATTTTTAAATATTGCAAGATTTGGGATTAACACCTGTGGAAATACATACGTAAATGAAGCTGAAAGATTAAAGTAAAAGGAAAATATCCCTCAACATAATCCTACTACCTAGAATAACCACTTTTAATGCATGTCATGTATCCTTCCAGAAGTTTTCCAGACAAACACAAACATATTTACATAAATGAAGTTGTGTTGTATCCACCATTCTGCAAATTGCTTGTTGTTTTCTAACAAGATGTCTTAAACATCTTTCCAAATATTAGTAGGTATATATCTACCTCATTGTTTTATATTTCATTGATGGCATTTATAATAGCACTTTTGTGCTATTATAAATATTTCTCTTAAAAATATCCTCATTTTGGCCGGGCACAGTGGCTCATGCCTGTAATCCCAGCACTTTGGGAGGCCGAGGCAGGCGGATCACGAGGTCAGGAGATCCAGACCAGCCCGGCCAAGATGGTGAAACCACATCTCTACTAAAAATACAAAAAAAAATTAGCTGAATGTTGTGGCACACACCTGTAGTCCCAGCTACTCTGGAGTCTGAAGCAGGAGAATCGCTTGACTAGGGAGGTGGAGGTTGCAGTGAGCCAAGACAGTACCATTACACTCCAGTCTGGGCAACAGAGTGAGACTCTGTCTCCAAAAAAAAAAAAAAATCCTCATTTCTGTGTGCTTGTGGACTTGTTTGTGATCAGTTTCTATCTGTGGAAATGCTAGGTCAAAGGATATATTTTACAGTATTGGTACATTAAAGCCAAATTGTCCTCCAAAAGCCTATGCTAATTTACATTCCCATGAAGTATCTATGAGATTGCCTCCTAGCCTTCCTGAAAATGATTATCAAATGTTTCAATCTTTGCTAATCTGAAAGTAATGAATGGTATCAGGCCGGGCGCAGTGACTCACACCTGTAAACTCAGCGCTTGGGGAGGCCGCAGAGGGCGGATTGCTTGAACTCAGAAGTCTGCAACCAGCCTGGGCAACATGGTGAAACGCTATCTCTATAAAATATACAAAAAATTAACTGAGCATGGTGGCATGTGCCTGTAGTCTCAGCTTCTTGGGAGGATCATGAAACCCCATCTCTATAAAAAAATACAAAAAGTTAACCGGGCATGGTGTCACGGGCCTGTAGTCCCAACTACTTGGGAAGATTGCTTGAGCCTGGGAGGCGGAGGTTGCAGTGAGCCGAGATGGTACCACTGCACTTTAGCCTGGCCTAGAGAGCCAGGCCCTGTCTCAAAAAAAAGATTGGTATCAATTTATTACTTTGATTTGCATTTCTTTATGACTCAGTTTGGGCAGCTTTTCACAAGTTCATTGGCTATCTTTCTTCTTCTCTATTCATTTCTTCTTGTTTTTTATGCTGTGATGCTTATTGTTTTAAATTTTAAGGCAATTAGTCCTTTTCCCCAGATGTATGATATATCTTTTGGCCTTATTTATTTATAATTATTTTGGCCACAAGGAAGCTTTAGTTTTATTTAAATAAATATTAATGTCATCCTTTATGTTCTCTAATTTTATATTTTCTTCTAGTATTTTAACAGTTTTTAATCGTTTCACCATTACACCTTTAAATCTTCGATCCATTTGGCATGTATGTTGGTGTAAGGCATGAAGTAGGAAACTATCTTTTTTCCCAAGTGGCTACTGAGTTATCCCAGCACCATTTGTTGAGTAATCATGTTTTGCACACCTAAGGGGAATGACATCTTTATCTTTACCATTAGTATCATTCACCTCCCGACTGCGGGCTGGGATTTACTAGGAAGCTTCATGGGCTCTTTGGTGAAAGGTGTTGAAGAATAAAGAAAAGATGCAGAGGGAAGGAAAGTTTGAAACCAAGTATGGATGGTTAAGGCTTGAGGTGAGCATTAGAATGCCTTGGCCCCAGTGAGGAATGCCACTGGGCTGTGACCTGAGTCCTACCGATCCCACACTTTGCTTAAATTACACCCCACACTGATGCCCCCAAACGTGACGCTGGCAGCGTAACAGCCATAAAAATACTCAAAGGGGAGAGGACTTGTTTTCTAACAGCTATGTTTCTATGCTGTTTGTCTAAGGCTTTTAATACAGCAGTAGTACACTTCTTTCCACGAAAACATTATGAAGCACGTACAAGCATGATAGCTATTCTAATTAAAACCAGTCTAGAGTTCCTCTTGCTCCCCGCCATGTTAGGCCCTGACATCTGCCCTGAGCTCTGAGGGCTTGGGGAGCACAGCGTGCAGACCTTGAGCCTGAGAAATCTTAAGTAAGGAAACAATAATCCAATGTACAGGAAGAGGTGCTACATCTGTAAGATTTATGAGTTTGTGGGGTGGGCACTCCAAGAGGAAATAAGCTTAGTGTTAACTATTCACGGCTGCCAGTTGTCTGCCAAGGACAGGAAATTTCAGATTTACTCCCAGGAAGAGAATAGGGATGAATACCATTCCCAAATCGTGGATGACAAGCCATGGTCTTTTCCTCCTCCACCCACCGCCCAGAACTGCTCTTTGTGTACATTTGAACAAGTCATTTTGTATAAGAAAGACCTTTCCTGATATGACTGGTATGTCTCTTGTTCTTCAGCTTTATGAAGACCTCAGAGAAAACTTGGTTCAGGTCATTTCTTTGGTAATGATTCAAGCATCACCTGAACAGATCAATTGAAGCAACAAAGCACTGTGTATTGCCATTATATAGCATCCTTACATTTCCAAGGACGCAGCTGTCCCAAAGAATTCTTACCCATGGGCTGAAGAATTTGCATTAATCTAAAGCCAAGCTCCCAGGAAGCTGTATGCATTTAGGAAACAGCAGAGGATTAATGGAACCTCCTAGCCTGTTGCCCCCCAGCTTAGCCTTGTTCCCTGCAGCACAAGTTAAAATCAGTAGCTTGCTTAATATGAGTCTCACCCTTTTTATCCTTCTCCATCTTTTCTTTCTTAGACAGTACCGTGAAGTGTTTTACTTTCTGTAATGCCTGTAAAGTGTGGGTTAACTGTGCTAAGAAAGTAATCTTTATTCTTGGGTTTGGAAAATGAGCCACTTTTGGCAGATCTTTGATGTTTTCAGAGATGCTAGGGATAGAATTTCTAGATCCTTATTTTCCAGGCTAACAATTAAATTAATAAGTTAAAATGTTTCAGTAGTTCATAAACGTATAGGAAAAGGACTGGATAGATAGTAAAGTAAAAAGGGAGACATGGAAAAGAGAATGATTGCATTTTACTCTCAGGTGTCTATAATCTTTACAATGAGAATGTATTTTTATGTTAACTAATTGTGTAATAAAAATTAAAACAACTTTTATTCTGGTCACAAGCAGGCTTTCTGCTCTGTCCCAAACAACAGAAATGACCCCCATCCTCTCTACTGTCTTTACTTAGCCCATCACACTCTGCCTTTTTAAAACACCCTTTGATACAGAACTTTGCAAATTTAATTTTTTAAATAACCTGCTGACTCACTGGTTTGTAATAAAGGATAGAGTCCTTTCTAGGTCCTCTAATTCCATGCCTGTCTCCAAGATACATCCCCACATCCCTTCCCAGTGCTGCAGGGTTAGGGAGGATTGCTTCCAGCTGAGAGAGGTGGGAGGCCACAAAGTCTTTTACTTCTGGATGACGTTGGCAGGGAAGAAACACCCACGCTCTCTAGAGAGAACCCTCTGAAGTTAGAAACACTCGTGTCTCCACATGTAGCCTCTTCCTGGGCAACCCTGGACAGTCCCTCTCTGCCAAGATGATCATTGTACTTGGCAAATGTACCTAACCTATTGATTGCCTATGTTACATTCACTATTGAACCAGCTGATGTCCAAAATTAACTTTTTGGTCATTGACTAACTTTCAGCTTGAACCAAAAAATAGAGGAAATAGCCATGTAAAAGGAAATACAATTATATTTTATTTTTTTCTTGTTTTATTTGATGAACTAAATTGTCCATTCTTCAGGGGCTCAGAATAGATTTCCTTGTGTTTTGTTTTGCATCAAATATTAAAGAGAGTATGACCTTCTTTGTAAGTCAGAAAATTAATTAGTTAATATTGGATATTTAATATGCCACACAGCTGACTAAAATACTTAAGATCATTTCTAGAATGAGGCAAAGCCTAAAGAAATAAATACTCTAAATTGAGTGAGGTTGGTTGAAAATACTTAGCATTTTATGGTTGGCTGAAGATAGCCAGCATTTTATTAACTCTTTATGACTTCTTTATCACAAGATTTGAGTCACCTGCTACAAAGACACATAAATAGATTGTTTGGTCAACACACAACATGTGGATTAAAGTATAACTTTCAGAGGCAGAGAATCCAAGAGGTAAAAATAACACATTGCTCAGTATTACACCCGTGTGGCAGCACGAGGCGGGAGTGTACCTGGATTAGTTTTGTTTCCTAGTGTTGGGGTAACTCTAGCCTGCATTTTGCTGGTAGGCCTATAGTTCCTCTTCAAGTTTTTTAAAAATCTGTCACAAAAAAAAAAAAAAGAAAGAAAGAAAAGAAATTATGTGATTCCAACATAGCTCTAAACTCTACATGTGTGCCACAGTGAATTTCAGGCAAAATATGACCCCACGAAAGAGACCTCCATTTAACAGTACCTATTGTAATTAAATACTCATTCTTGTGTAATCCATTTTAATACTAATTGTAGCCACCAATATATGTGCGAGGCAAAATACTGGGTGTGTTACTGCCATCATAACTGGTAACAGCCTTTCATGCTAGGTGTTATTGTCCCAATTTACAACCAAGAAAGTGACAGGGCTGATGATCAAAACCAGGTTTGTCTGGTTCCAAAGCCGAGGACTTCATAGTAGTCATTCAAATAGTGGCACAGTATTTGGTAGAACTTCAGTTGCAAACTGTTTATTCCTATTGTTCTTAATAAAAGTCCATTACATGCTTGACCAAGCATTTAAATGTTTGTTTTCATTAATACCCTTAATAACGTAAATAGCATAATACAATACTGGTTGGTTTGTCTTTTACATAAAGGTAATACTGATTTATTTTTCCCTTTTAGCCGCCAGCTAAGTACCTCCTTCCAGAGGTGACGGTGCTTGACTATGGAAAGAAATGTGTGGTCATTGATTTAGATGAAACATTGGTGCACAGTTCGTTTAAGGTAAATCAACATAAAAACAATCTGGATCTTTGTGATTTGATCACCGTTGTATGGGAAAATGGAAAATAAAAATGTGTGACTTCACTCTTCATGTAGAAATCCCAGCAGCTGCTTATTAACCCAGGTGAACATTAACGAAAGTAGTTGAATATTAACATAATTAGTCTGGAAAGAAAACACTAAGCTACCAACATCACTGGGATCATTCTTACTTAGGAGGTTTGCATTTTTCAATATATTCTAAACCCTGCAGAAATACTTTTTGGGTGGCATGAGGGACTCATGCCCTCAGGACACTGTTTGTATTTGTCAAGATGACCAGAGTGCTCTGCGTTTTATTGGGAGGCCAAGAGGGCTCTGTTGGAAACTGTCAGATGACCGCGTATCCTGGAGATTTTCCCAGATTGATTTTTGAAAGATGCCCAACTCTGAAGAAGACTTCTAGACTTCAGGGCATCTGAACAGATTCATCCACTTACTTTGAGCATCTTCCTGACAAGAGGTGGCTGGGGTTTTTTACAAGCTTCACAGCTAAATGAGCACCTACCTTCGGGACTTGCCTCCTGAAGGGTGTGGAGGGCAGATGCTCTTCCTTCCTGTCACCTTCCCTGATCTCCGTCTTCCTGCTGGAAAAACAGCAGAAATGGCCTCCATGCAGGAAGACCTGTGGCAACACTGTTAAAGATTGAGTTAATTAACCTTTTTTTTTTTTTTTTTTTTTTTTTTACGTGAAATAAATTGTTTAAAAGAGGCAAATGATGAAAGATTGGAAATGGTGGGTTGGTGTGTTGGGGGAAACAAGCAGGTGTTTAGGATTCTGGTCTTGTTTTCTTTGGGTTATTTCTGGTGATGGGACTGCTCTATCATTATACCGCACGCCTCTTTCCCCTCCAGCCTGGGACTCCCCTTCACTGAGAGACATGAAGGTCACCATCCATGATGGGGTGTGTGTCTCACATGAACCATACTCTTTCCTTACAGGTTGTAGGAAGCAGAAGAGCTGTCAAATATGCCTGAACACCTTTCTACCAGAAACATCCTTCTTTGTTCTCACTAAACGGAGACCTTTTTTGATAGGACAGAGCCCATCTTTGAGTCCTTTGGAGAGTGGAGAAGAGAAATGGCCTCTAGCAGTGAGAAATGGCCTTGTTCTGGCCACTGGGGCATGCAGGGATTACCTTATTCCCTGGCACTTGAGGGCCAGGCCCTTCCAGTGTTGATCCAGGGGATATGGTGACCTTGTGTCCCAGCTTAACCCTAGACAGCATTGGAAGCCGTTTCTCCCCCATGGGCAAGTTGCTCAGGACTTTTCCAAGTCTGTGTGAAAGAAAGCCCTTCAGAGCAGGGGTCGGTTGCCATCACAGCATAGAGAACCTCCTCCCAAGCAGCTGTGGGAGTGTGGGGAACACTGGCCAGATGACCCAATGCTACTGAGGGTTCCTGGCTCCAAAGGCAGGGCCTTGGCACTCCCACTGTCTCTAGGGCCTGCTGAGAGGGCATTGATGCCATGAGCTAATGTGAATGACATCTCATTTCTTCCCTCCCCTGGCCTGCCTACATTTGCAACCAGAATATTCTTTGTGTTTTTTAAAGTTCTGGGCATTTCAAAGCCCTTTGAGAATCTGAAAGCTATAAACGCTCTCCCCCTTGAAAACATATGTTTGTACAACGCACAGCCTCATGGATCCCAAGAGAAGACCCCTGGCCGTACCAGGGCCTCCTTTACGCCACCGGGAGAGGGGAGGGGAAGGACGGTGCTTGCTGTGAGCTGGAGAATGATTTTTCTCTTTTAATATACTCTGCGGAATGTGGTTCCATAATCTAATGCCTTGGGAGAGTCTCTTCTTTTGGTCTTTCCTCTTGTTTTTTAGTATGATTCTGATTTTAGTTGTGAAATTACATGATATTGAACTCATCCTTGGCCTTCCAACTCTGGGAGTAAACAGTGGGCGTAAGCTAAGTGCTTAGTAATGGTGCCGTGATGTAGCATTGTCCACGTTTTTTATTTTGTTTTGTTTTGAGTTTATGTATCAGTGAAGAGGGTTTGTGTGTACTGTGACGGGCTTAAAAGCAGACCTCAGTTCAGAGTCTGACTGGAGATGCTGTTCCCCCACCCCCGCCCAGTGGCCACCCCACACACCTTCTCCTTCCTTCTGTCTCTCCCCTCTTGTCCAGGGGTTGGCAGGCTGATGATTCAGTTGGGCCTGTTCATTTAAGTAGTTTTGTACCTAATTTGTGGAATTCCATTGAGAACTGTGTGTAAGTTCACCGTTGAGAACACAATGACTGCGGAAGAATCTTATTTGCATGTTAAATGTCATTAATATTGTGAAAGAGTTATTTTAAATATCCAGAAGTTTGTGGGTGTGCTAGATGTTGTGTTCATTGGAGCAGAGCAGTATAGGGTGGGCTGGCTCTCCACCCCCACCCAAGGCAGGAACTGCTGCCAGGCTACCTGGGAGGGCCTGAAATCACTGATTCTCAGGATTGGTTGGGGCCATGGGCATGCATCAGACCCATCATAGTAGCTAAGGAAGAGAGGAGAAACAGATTCAGGGGAGAAGAGCCTACCCCAGGGTGTGGCCTGTGGCCTCTGACTTTACCCCCACATGGCTTTGGCACTGCTTTGAGTCCATGTGGCCAGCATCAGCTGAGCAGCCCATCACAGGGCAGCCCCCAGTTGTGGGTCCAAGTACAGTTTTCCCTCAAGCAGCACTGTCCTCTGAGCCCATCAGGTGCTCAGCTTCTCCCTCTGGTGGCTAGCGTGGTTCCCTGTCACCCCAGCAGGACCCGGGGCAAGAGCTGGAGTTTTCAGGAGCCCCATCCTCTGGCCGGGCAGTGCCACACATTTTGGTTGAGGCCAGGCAGGTGATATTGGGATCAAGATGCTGAAAATGTAATGACATTCAGAATGGAAAATAATGTGCTTTCCTGCTTGTGCTTATTTTAAGGAACCAAGGCATGCGTCAGCATCCTCCTCCTGAACTGTTTTTTCCAATAACCAAAGCATTGGTCCAGGCAAGCTTTTTTCTTGCTAAAATTTCCAGGGTTTTTTTGTTCTTTCAGACATATTAATTACAGTCTCTTTTCTCTCTAGCCTATTAGTAATGCTGATTTTATTGTTCCGGTTGAAATCGATGGAACTATACATCAGGTAAGAAATTGACACGAAATTTGAGTTTCAGTTAAGATTTTTTAGTAATTACATATCCTATGAACTTTATTTCTAAATTCTCATTTCAGTAATAATTACTGAATCAAAAGGAAGCATACTGTAATAAATACAATGTTTTTCTGCTTTTTTTCACTCCAATGAATTTATTTTATACTGAGATTATAAGGAAAACGATAGCCGTAAATATTAGGCGTGGTTACAAGTTCAAACAGTTCTTTGATTTGAAGCAGACTTTCAGAAGTTTCCATATCCCCACTGGCCTAGCGTGATGGTCTAATTCACTTCCTCATGTGATTGCTTTCAGCTACTTTCCTAACAGGCAGCAGGAAAATGCCACAAGTCACCCACTTATGGTGGATTCTCGGGAAAAAGTGTCCATTTTCAATGCCAGCTGCGCCAGACTGATCTTATCATTCCTGCATCGTTTTCTCCAGTGAATCTTTAGCAAATACCCAGCCCAAAAGAAAAAGGGGGGAGGGTGTGAGTTTTCGGATCCGCAGGCTGCTATGAATAAAGATGTCGTAGTCAGTTGGCATGCGTCTTTGTCTTCGTTGCTTCTGATTTTTTTTTTCCTTATCTGCATAAAGCTTTTCCGGAAATAGCTTCATTTATGAACAAATTGGAAACGTTGTAGGAAAAGTAGCCTTAGAGGTTGAAGCCGGGGAGCTTTCGTCAGGTTTTCCACAGGGAGGATCTAACCATATTCCTTGTCAAGTCTAAGGTCTTAAAGGGAGAGTATCTGGCCTGATAGCTCAGGAAGGCAACTTCCTTGGTACTTGAGTTACAACAGGATGTCTTTTCTTAGCAATGTCAGTAGTCTTTGGTTCTTAAGTGTGAGGTGTCAGAACTGGTGAAGGCTTGGGAATCAGCTGGTCCAACCACCTCATTGTCTAGATGGAGAAACTAAGGCTCCACCGGGGAAGGGATTAGTTCAGGGTCATAGAATGGGAAGAATTAAAATGAAAATTCCAGTCTCCTGCCTCCTGGCCCAAGTCTCTTTTCTCCCATGTCCTTGCTTTCTTGCTTATTCTCCAGGATGTCCTGCCAGGAAATAGTCCCTGGGAGAGGCAGCTTTTTCCCTAGTGTTTCCACACTTCATGCTTTTAAAAGCCATCACAGAGCCAAAACGACAGGCACTTGGGCATTTAACATTTGCAAAAGCATCAACTGAATTAACTCTGCATCTGAGAAGCAGTTAAGGCTTCTGCATGGATCATCTTGGCTTGTGTTACATAGTGCTCATGATGAGACAAAGGAGAGGCTGCCCAATGGCATGGCAAGAATTAGGAGAGAAATTAATCCTTCGTACCATATGACTGTAAGCGTGACCGGCCTGCCCACTGCTGACCCATTCTTGCAGGAGCCACTGTAGCTCCTCCATCTTGCCTGTGCTGTGATACCACAAGGTCCCAGGGCTGAGGTCAGAAATTCTCTCCCGAGGGAATGAAACCACAGGCGCCAAGGGCAGGAGGACCAAAGCCCTGGCGAAGGCCGTGGCCTCGTTCAAGTAATCCAGGATAGGCTGTGCAGGTCCCAATGGGCCTATTCTTGGTTACTTGCACAGGGACGCGGGCCTGGACGCCGGCATCCGGGCTCAGGACTCCCCCTCTCTGCCAGAGGCACCAACGCCAGAGTTCCCAAATCAGTCTCCTGCCCTTTGCATGTAGCAAAGCTTGCTTTCCAAGCAGGACTCCCAGAGAGACTGAGGACCACAGGCCACACCCATTTGCTGGCAACGAGGAGTCTTGTGGACAGAGTGGGAATCTGGAACTGTTGCAGCCACAGGCCCTGCCCTCAGCGCCACCCCAGCCTCCCAGATCCCCAGAGCTGTGTTGAAACCCACTCTGTGACATCCTGTTCCTCCAGACCCCTGTCCACCTCCTTCTTCCAGTCACCCATAAGTTTCCCAGTGATTCCTGGCCCTGTTGAGCTCCTGCTTCTGGCACCTTGAAAATGACTTTGTTCTGTGTAGAATTCCTCAGCCAGCAGCACACCCAGCATGTGGTGCAGAGCTCCCATCTCCCCTCTGCTCCTCCCGCCATTCTCACCTGCTCCCTCTGCCATTCAAGGCCCTAACGTGCCCACCATGACCTGCCTCTCACTTCATCTTCAGCCACGTCCTCTCCCAACCCTGCTGCCCCCACTTCTCTCACTGCCTCTGACGGCTGGGCGCACAGCCTGGCTGCTCTCTAACATCCCAAGTAACCTCAGGCTTCGGGTCTCATGCTCCTACTGTTTTTCTCTGCCTGGAAGCTCACTTCTTCTCATCCTTATTGGCCTGGTGAACTCCTATTTATCCTTCAAGGTCCAGGCCAAATGTTGTCTTCCATGATCCCCTCTCCTTGTGAGGGGAGTTAATTGTCCATAATGTATCCCTCTACTGCGATTTTCATTATACCGTGTTTATTTTTATATGTTTTTGCATGTGTCCACCCTAGAATGTGAGCTCTTCAAGGACAAGGCCTGTGTTTTATTCGTCTTTGCAACCGCATCAGGCTGAGCTCAGAGCTGGGGCTCAGTAAATAATGCTGAATTGAATTTTAAAGAGTTTGATTTATTTTAGTGAAGTGGCTAATTTCAAACCGAATTTATTCAAGTTTGAATTCGTTCTTCCCTCCTCCCACTTCCTCTGTGTTCTCTCACCAGCTTCGCCTTCCCTCCCATCACCCTTGTTTCCCCAGATTCATTCAGGCACCCTAATCAGGAGCCTATGTATGGTCTGAAGCCTGGCCTCACTTCTCCCCACTGGCCTGGCCTGGTCAAAAGGGTACACAGAGTCCAGCCATTCTAGAAAAGGTTACTCTTTGCACCCCTCTGCTCAGAGACGCCTCCTGATGGATTACTTCTGGGGTCCAAGAATAGGATGGATTCACATCCCCTGACACGTACCAAGCCTAACCTTTATGGTGGCACAGAGACAGCTTCCCAAGCTACAAGAAAGCCTCTTCTTGCGGCTTTGCTGGGCCTGTGAGTCAACCCCAGGCCTTCCTAGTGAGGGGGATGCCCATCCAGGACAGGAGGTGGCAGCCAGAGTAATCCCAGACCTGCTGGGCAGTAGACTGGGCCTGGACCTCTTAAAGGACAACACCAAGAGTGTGGCCTGTGCCCACATAGGTCCCAACCCTCAGCAGGTGCTGGGAAACACACATGAGATGTGAGTCATTACACGCAAACATGGTACAATCCTTCCACTTGCTGGCCCTGAAGACCCTCCACACCGTGGTCAGCTTCTCGTTTTCCCTTAGGAAGGGCGTCTGCAGCGAACTCAGCTCTGGAGCCCCATCTGAGGAGTGATGTGTGACTCCAAAGCCCCTCAAATAGTCTGGGCCTCTGCCTGCTGTGCACAGGCCTGGGGGAGGGAGGCAGGAACCTTTGCAGCAGTTCTTCCTACAGTGGGCATTTGGGCCCTGGGCCATCCCCAGCAACTGCCACATCTGACCAGCCTGCTGTCTCCTGCCATTGCAGGTGTATGTGCTGAAGCGGCCACACGTGGACGAGTTCCTCCAGAGGATGGGGCAGCTTTTTGAATGTGTGCTTTTTACCGCCAGCTTGGCCAAGGTGAGTCCTGCTTCCCAGCTCCACACTCCCAGCCCCTCCACCCCACCCCCAATCTGTCAAGCAGCCCTTTGTTTTGGTGGGGGAAGCTATTTCTATGGTGACAGGTTCCCACCCCAGATGGGATGGATGCAGGCCATGTGCATGGTGCCAGCCTGAAAGGCTTCTGGGTTACCATGGTGACAGGGAGCACTTAGAACAAATGCTCCATGAAGTTGTTGTGTGCAGCCACCTGAAGCTGGGTGTCCACAGTCCAGAGAATCACAAACAGGTCCAGTGTTACAGACAAAAGATGGTGTACTCCTCAACCATTGACTGTCAACCAAAAGCTAGAGGCCCCTGTGTCCTTGGGTTTTGCTTTCACAGATTTGAGGGAGAAGCAAGTAAAAGATAAGTGTTGGAGACTCACCCACATGGATGGGCTGAATGAGAGTTCCGACTGCCCTAGTGAGCTGTGTGGTCTGAGGCAAGTTACTTCTCATTTGGGTTTCTTCTATAAATTGGAGATAATTCCATCTACCCTGAGGCTAGATCACATGAAATCACAGACGTCAAGGACTTACTTAGCGCAACGTCTGATTCACATACAGCTAGTCTTCACTGAGCACTTGCTCTGTTCCACATACCGTGCTGGGCATTGTCACGTGGCAAGCACTCCTGATGTTCATTGTTTTCTGTTATAATTGTTTATTGATGATGATAGGCCGGGCACGGTGGCTCACGCCTGTAATCCCAGCACTTTGGGAGACCAAGGAGGGCGAGGTCAGGAGTGCAAGACCAGCCTGTCCAACATGGTGAAACCCCGTCTCTACTCAAAATACAAAAATTAGCTGGGCATGGTGGCAGGCACCTGTAATCCCAGCTACTCGGGAGGCTGAGGCAGGAGAATTACTTGAACCCAGCAGGCAGAGGTTGCAGTGAGCTGAGATTACGCCACTGTGCTCCACCCTGGGTGACAGAATGAGAGTCCATCTCAAAAATATATATACATATGTTATTGATGATGATAAAAATCATTGAGATTCATCTTGATCCTAAAGCTTGGTGTGAATCTGACCTAACATCTAAACTGGCTCTGACCAAACAGAATGGTTTCTCTGTCCTGTCCACTGTTTAAGGAAACTAGCAGGTTCCCAAGCCTCCCAGTGTGGCTTGGTGTCCCCCTTCACAGGTGTGGCAGGGTGCCGTGCTGCGTGGGGCAGGCAGGGTCGGCCTTGACCGTTCCCACACGCTGACTCTGATGGGCTGACACCATCCGTTTGTTGGTAGCACCACAGTTGTCTCCATGGGCATCTCGGGACACTGAGTGGTCCCAAAGATGAGTTTTCTGGGGCCCACGTTGAACATTTGCGTGTCTCCAGGACATCACACCGCAGGTTCCTCTGCCATGTCCTGCTTCTGGATGGCGTCCTGGTCCCCACACTCCCTTCTCTTCCTCTGCATGTTCCACTGCTTTGCTAGCCTGGCCATTGCTGGTCGGGTCCATCTCTGTGATGACCGAGGGGAGGGAGAGCCCCACTTGCACAAATGCTGCCAGACTCATCACCAGGCCTGAGAGCATGAGCCAGTGGAGTGGGATTCGAGATCCTTGTCTTTATTTTTGCATGTCAAGAAGAGAACAAGGCGTCGGGGAAAATACAATCTTCCCAGTGGGTAATCTTTCAGATGAGTGGTAGCAAGACGAATTGTTATCTGTAGCGGCAGTGGCTCTTCCAACGGCGTTCTAGATGCTAAAGAGCCTAAAGTGATAACCAAAGAAATCCACAGGAAGATTGCACCAGTTGCAGCAAAGTGAGAGTTGTTTTTTATTTGGGAAAATCGAAAACACTCTTCCTTGGCACTGTCCCCAGCATTTGCTAAAACATCCTTGTTCGGTTTCTCTTCCTGGACGGCTCGCACCTGCCCCTCCATCTGTCTCTTCAGCCCTTCTCTTGCTGCTACCCCAGCCTAGCTGAGCCAAACCAGATTCCCAGTGCAGACTTCAACCCTCTTTCCTCCCTGATGTGCCCGTCCTGCTGATGGGTGGTCATGCCGCCGTCCTTGGCTCTGGGCTCAGCTCCCAGCCAGCAGTAGTGGTGCCGTGGACCTCTTTGCCTGCTGTCAAGGGGCCTGCAGGAACATCAAGCTGACTGTCGTAGCCTTTCAGTATCTGCTTCGTCGTTCCTTCATTCACCCAGCAAATATGTACTTAGTACCTGTTATGTATCAGGCACAGCACTATATACTAGGCATATAGCAGAGAAGAAAAGAGACAAAGTCCCTGCCCTTGTGCAGCTTACATTCTTTACATTCATCCTCTAAGGCCTGGAGGCCTCAGACACTTTCTTGAAAGATAGGTGCTACCACAGGTGTTCATGATTATGAGGAAAGGGATCATCTTTTTCCATTTAGAGCAAGCTTGTCCAGCCTGTGACCCACAGGCCGCATGCGGCCCAGGACAGCTTTAAATGTGGCCTCACACAAATTTGTAAACTTTCTTTAAACATTTAGAAGATTTTTTTGCAATTTTTTTTGAAGCTCATCAGCTATTGTTAGTGGTAGCATATTTTGTGTGGCCCAAAACAATTCTTCTTCCATTGTGGCCCGGGGAAGCTGAAAGACTGGACACCCTGATCTGGAGTCAGTTGCCTACAACCCACACACATGGCCCCTGGCTAGCCTCACCAGCAGATAACTGTCGGGCCCCAAGCTCTCACCTCCCCTGGCCAATAGGAAACACAGCTGCTCCTGCACTCTGCATCCTACAGGATGTCCTTGGAGAGGAGAGGACGTCCCCATGGAATCACAGCTGCTGCCTGCAGCCCACGTCCCACAACTGTGCTGGCACTTGCTCTGCTCTCCACCACGCTGGCATTCCCAGCACCACCAGCCGCAGGTGCTCTCTGCCTCCCTGGCAGAGTCACTGGACCCCCGCTGCTGCCTGGTTGTACCCCTCACTTGGTCTTGGTGCAGAGGCCTGGCCTCACGTCAGGCTTGGAAACTGCTCCTCTTTCTTCCAGGCCCAGCCAATCAGTGTGGCCCACTCTTTTAGGTATATTTAGTTATGAGGATTTTCTCAGAAACCCCTTTATTTCTTTATCCAAGCCTGCTTTGGGGGAAGTTCCCCAGGTCATAAGAGAGGGCCAGACAGGATGAACCCCAACTGTGAGCTGGGCTCAAACTCCCATCCCGCTCCTGGGCTTCAAGATAGTGGATGGGCATCCATGGGAGTGGACAGCTGGGCACCAACCTGTCACTCCAGGGCTGGTCTGGCCCAAGTACCCAGAGGACCACTAGGGGGCAGTGTCATGCCATTCATTGGAGCCAGCTCATTGATGCCAGATGAAATTCATATTTACTGAGCCCCTTGTGGTAGGTGCCCTGGGAGGTGCTGGGTTGTGGTGGTGGGGATGTTTCAGGCCTGGACCCTGACAAGTGGAGAGGAACTCAAGCAATCTCACGTGGCATCCCCACTCTGAGGGAAACGATCCAGAAAGGAAGATAGAGGTGGCTCTAGATGGATGGGAGAGGACGTCAGGACCTGAAAAACCAGGAGAGAGAGGTTCTGCAAGGAGCTGGGGAGAGCATGTATGCAGAGGGAACACTGGTACAAAGGTCCTGACCCTGCCCAAAACCACTGTGGCTCCAGATGGAGATCGTTCAGCTGTGGCCGTGTGGGACGTGGCAGTGAGGAACGTGGGCCTTACTCCAAGTGCAGCGTGTAGACAGTGGAGAGTTTTCAGCAGAGGAGCGACACGATCACACATATGTTTTCTGCTGGCCACTCTGACAGCTTCTAGGTGAATGGGATAGAAAGGAGGCCCTGTGAGAAAGACAGCTTTTTCACAAGGCTCAGTCATTCCAGGCCAGAGATTAGAGGCCTGGGCTAAGGGCGGTGACAATATAAATAGAGAGATACAAATGGAGTCATGATATTTTTGGAGCTAAAACTGACAATTTCTGGTGGGTTAGATGTGAGAGAAATGGAAGAATCCAGTGCCAATCTTATGTACACAGAGGAAAATAACCAGGATCCTGAACACATCTTATTATTAAATCCCCTTTTTAAGAAAAGTAATCTGGATCTTGCTGCAGTAGGTCAGGGTTTGGGGGCTCTTTTAAGCACACAGCCTTCATCGTGACACCTCTTTTCCAGTATGCAGACCCTGTGGCTGACCTCCTAGACCGCTGGGGTGTGTTCCGGGCCCGGCTCTTCAGAGAATCATGTGTTTTTCACCGTGGGAACTACGTGAAGGACCTGAGTCGCCTTGGGCGGGAGCTGAGCAAAGTGATCATTGTCGACAATTCTCCTGCCTCATACATCTTCCACCCTGAGAATGCAGTAAGTGGCCCCAAAGAAAGAAAATGTCGAGCTCCATCTGAGCCCTCTGTCTTGCCAGGCAGGCACCACTTTTGAGCACCTACATGAGAAGGTCTCTGGGCCTTTTCCTGATGAAATCCCAGCTTTGCCATTTAGCAGTTGCACTGACTGCTAAATTGACCAAGTTATTTAACCTCACTGAGCCTCTGTTGCCTTCATCTGTCAAATGGGAATTATAGGAATGCTGATCTCATAGGATCACTGGAGGTTGCAGTGTGGCAATGTGTAAAAAGCACTTAGAATAGTGCTTGAGACTGGGAAATGCACAATAAGCCTGTAATCGGCTCAGCAACATTTTTCGTATTGTTATTGACACGAGTTCTGTTGGCATTAACCTCCTGGAGCCAGTTACTGCCTAGGACTTCATGCCCCCTGTAGACTAAGGAGGCCTGGGTAATCTCTTCAACAGACGTATTTTTTAAGAATAAATAGGCTAGGCGTGGTGGCTCACACCTGTAATCCTAGCACTTCCGGAGGCCAAGGTCGGGGTGGATCACAAGGTCAGGAAATCGACACCATCCTGGCCAACATGATGAAACCCCATCTCTGCTAAAATACAAAAGATTACCTGGGCGTGGTGGCACGCACCTGTAGTACCACCTTCTCGGGAGGCTGAGACGGGAATCACTTGAACCAGGGAGGCGGAGGTTCTAGTGAGCTGAGATCGTGCCACTGCACTTCAGCCTGGCAATAGAGGGAGACTCTGTCTTAAAAAAAAAAAAGAAAGAATAAAACACTTCAATAAGGTCTTCAAATAAGAGTGCCAAGTTTTGCCACCTCATCATTATGTCAAAAAAACACCCATTGGGAACATTCCTACATAAAGCTCCCTGAAGCATGGCGGCTCTCGGTGTCTACTCACTGGGTGCAGTACAACTCTCAGGGCAAGAGGGACTGCCCTTCCTCCTGCTGCCCAACACTTCAGGGGAAGAGAGGCCAACCAGGGTTCCTGGTGACTGCTGACCCCTATCACTCCCACACCAGGCATGTTTCCCTGGAGAGGATGCTTCCTCTCAAGCACAGGCTCTAAGATTGCACATAAGCCTGCAGAAGTCCTTTCCTTCAGTCCAGAACTCCATAGTCCCACTTGCAACACCCCCCCCTCCAAAAAAAAATTCAAACTCAATTCACTTGGCTATGTGGAATCATTATTTGAATAAACACTCCAAATGTATTTATATGTAAATATGTTCATTTTACTGAGTAAATCAAATTCAACATAATATATTTGAATATATTTGGTAATGTGTCTGTAACAAATAAGGATTCCTTTTTAATATGATCACAAGTCATGATCAGATCTGACAAAGTAACAGTTTCTTACATTATCTAATACCCAGACTGTGTTCACATTGTCCCTGTCCTCTGAAAGTGTTTTCATGCATTTGGATTCTTTCAATCGGGATCAAAAAGATCCATGCATTGCTTTGGTTACTGTGTCTCTTCATTCTTTTGTAATCTTAACATTTCTCCCTTTCCTCCCCTTTTCTCTTTTATACCATGTATTTGTTGAAGAAGCCCTGGTGTTCTGTCTTGTAGAGATCTCCTACATTCTGGATTTGTCTGGCTGCTGCCTTGTGATGATGTTTAATATGTTTTTATAGCCACCTTAAAGCTCTACTGTTTGATTAGATTAGATTTTTTTTTTTTTTACAAGAATATATCATAGAGGTCAGATGCAATGGCTCACACCTATAATCCCAGCACTTTGGGAGGCTAAGGCAAGTGATCACTTGGGCCCTGGAGTCTGAGATCAACCTGGGCAACATGGCAAGACCCAGGCTCTACAATAAAAAAGAAAACTTAGCCGGTGTGGTGGTACACACCTGTGTTCTAGCTACTTGGGAGGCTGAGGTGGGAGGATCTCTTGAGCCCAGGAGGTTGAAGCTTCAGTGAACCATGTTCATGCCACTGCACTTCAGCCTGAGTGACAGAGCAAGACCCTATCTCAAAAAAAAAAAAAAGAAGAAGAAAAAAGAAGGCATCATAGGTATTACCTGTATATGCTTATGATGACATTCATACCAGGAGGCATAAAATCTCAGGCTGTCCCACTTTTAAAGATTTAAAATTGATCATTGGGTTCAGGTGTTGTTAGCCTGATCCATCTATTAAAAAATTCCCCATGAACCTCTCACCTCATAATCTTAGCAGTTGTTGGTGATCATTGTCTGCACCCACTGTTTCATGAGGAATTGCAAAATGGCAATTTCTATTTTCAGACTAATGAGTCGGTGCTCTAGCAGCCTCCAAAAGTAGCCAATAAATTTTTTTTAGTATCATCATGAACTCACGGATTTGTTGTAGTTTCAATCCATTTATTATTCTTTCGCATGCTCAAATGTTCATGTTTGGCTGTGGAGACCCCTTAAAATAACAGGTCTTTGATATGGAGCATTTGTTGAGCATTCATCTAAAATGCTTGGCACCAGAGTGTTTTGGGTTTTGGATTTTTTCGGATTTTGGAATATTTGCATAAACATAATTGGATATCTTGGGGTTAGAACCAAGTCTAAACATTAAATTCATTTCTGTTTCATGTACAGCTTATGCACATAGCCTAAAGGGAATTTTATACAGCATTTCTGATAACTTGGGGACACTAAACAAACCCTGCGTCTTGTGCTTGCATTTTCTCTGCCGCCCAGCACATGAGGTCAGGTGTGGAATCTTCCGCTGGTGGTGCCATCTCAGTGCTCAGAACATTTCGGATTTTGGGGCATTTCATAATTCAGATTTTTCAGATTAGAGATGCTCAACCTGTAGCTTTTTGGAACAACAGAATGTTCCAGGCTCATGATGAACACGTCCTCCCTCAGCCCTGCAACCAGCCATTTTTGTATGGTAGCTGGTTCCTGTTAGTGGAAGTGGTATTTAGAGACACAGTTTAGGTGGGTTTTCACTGCACCTGGGATGTACTTTACTTCTAGCCTATACTGCAGGGCAGAGCTAAAAATGACATATTTTTATAAAGAAAACCAAATCCCCTACTGGTTTTTCCAGTTCAACATTAAGTTTTTATGTAGCTTCTTTGTTGTTGTTTTGAGACGGAGTCTCGCTCTCTTGCCTAGGCTGGAGTGCCGTGGCTTGACCTTGACTCACTGCAACCCCTGCTCCCTGGGTTCAAGTGATTCTCCTGCTTCAGCCTCCCGAGTAGCTGGGACTATAGGCGCACGCCACCATGCCCGGCTAATTTTTCGTATTTTTAGTAGAGATGGGGTTTCATCCTCTTAGCCAAGATGGCCTGGATCTCCTGACCTCATGATCCGCCCACCTTGGCCTCCCAAAGTGTGTGAGCCACCGTGCCCAGCCTGCTTCTTCGTTTTATATTTGTGTCTCTTTCTCTTATGCTAAAACTCTTGATTTTTAAAGATACTAACATAATTATATATTTGATTTATTCTATAATATATGTTTAGTAATTTCAGTAGCAGTACTAAATTATAACTAATAAGACAACTGTATGCGGTTTAGGAATTTGTACAGCAGGTGTACCGTCATAACACCGTGTTTTCAAATCGCTTGAATGCCAGGCTTGGTGGCTTACCTGGCTGCCTGCAATCCCAGCACTTTGGGAGGCTGAGGAGGAAGGACTGCTTGAGCTCAGGAGTTTGAAACCAGCCTGGACAACAAAGCGAGGCCCCGTCACTACTAAAAAAAAAAAAAAAAATTGGCCAGGTGTGATGGCTAACACCTATAATCTCAGCACTTTGGGAGGCTGAGGTGGATGGATCACCTGAGGTCAGGAGTTTGAGACCAGCCTGGCCAACATGGTGAAGCCCCATCTCTACTAAAATACAAAAATTTGCCAGGCATGGTGGCAGGGGCCTGTAATCCCAGGTACTCAGGAGGCTGAGGCAGGAGAATTGCTTGAACCTCAGAGGCAGAGTTAGCAGTGAGTCAAGATCGCGCCATTGTACTCCAGCCTCGGCAACAAGAGGGAAAGTCCATCTCAGAAAAAAAAAAAAAATTAGCCAAGCGTGGTGGCACATGCCTATACTCCCAACTACTTGGAAGGCTGAGGTGGAAGGATCACTTGAGCCCAGGAGATCAAGGCAGCAGAGCTGTGATTGTACCACTGCACTCCAGCCTG
>NW_016107706.1:2144731-2179994 GCF_001604975.1 Cebus imitator | reverse complement strand
TCTCTCTCTCACACACACACACACACACTGCACTCCAGCCTGCGCAGCAGTGTGACCCTGTCTCTCTCTCTGTCTCTCTCTCTCACACACACACACACACACACACACACACCACTTGAAGTAATTATGTGGTTTTGTCACTAATTTTATATATACTTAGAATCACTTTTATTGCTCTTTTCTTAACAGTTTAATTGTATTTTAATTATATAACACATTTACATGGTTCTAACATCAAAACTATCAATAAAGATAGAGAAGTCCATGTTCATTTCTGCCGTCTCCTCTACTCTCCGTGTCCCCGGGCATAGGCATTTCTTTATTAACCCTTCCTTTATTTCTCTTTCTTTCTTTTTTTTTTTTTTTAGACGGAGTCTCACTCTCTCAGCCAGGCTGGAGTGCAGTGGCACCATCTTGGCTCACTGCAACCTCCACCTTCCAGGTTCAAGTGATTCTTCTGCCTCAGCCTCCCAAGTAGCTGGGACTACAGGCGCGTGCCACTACGCCTGGCTAATTTTTTGTATTTTTAGTAGAGACGGGGTTTCACCATGTTAGCCAGGATGGTCTCAATCTCCTGACCTCATGATCTGCCCGCCTCAGCCTCCCAAAGTGCTGGGATGACAGGCATGAGCCATTGTGTCCGGCATACTTTATTTTTCAAAATTACATAATAAATGTTTATGTTGCTAAGCTATCTTTAGATTTGTAAAAGGGCTACTTGTAAGACTTGTAAAATGTTATTTTTAAACAAATTTGGTTTCTTCAGACTTGTTTTTACGTCTCTTCTTTACCCCTGGCTACCACCCCTCCACACTCCTCTGTCTAAAATTCAGGGAAAATTCTGTCTTTGCCAATAGCTTCAGAATGTTCTACAATTTTAGACTTCTACTTTTAACTGATCACTGTTAAGCAAGGGAGGAAATTTACCACTTCTCTTTGTGATGTAATATTGCACAGCGACTCTAAGCGGAAGCCTTCCTGTGTCCCGGATGTGAGCTCCCTGGGGTCAGTGGTTGGCATGTAAGTGCTCTGCGGTGCAAGGAGCAGATCTGGTGCAGCGGAAAGAGCGTTTTGAAGCTGGCAGGTAGCAAGGCCAGTTCTCACACATTCTGTGCTCTACTGCCTTTTCTGTGGCAGGAAAAGAAAACAGGCAAATGCACACAAACTGGGCACATTTAACTTTGCCTCCCTGGGCCATCTCCCAAGCCGTGTGGCTTTGGACTGGCGTCGATTTGAACAAGGGAACAAAGAAAATGATGATGATAATGGTGATGACACCAGTTTTCCTTACCAAAGAAAATGCTTCGAGTCCGGGCACCCAGTTAGGTTAGGAGCAGCCCCAGCCCTCGACGCAGTCCTGCTGCCTCCCCCATGCGCTGTCTTCCAGGTGCCTGTGCAGTCCTGGTTCGATGACATGACGGACACGGAGCTGCTGGACCTCATCCCCTTCTTCGAGGGCCTGAGCCGGGAGGACGACGTGTACAGCATGCTGCACAGACTCTGCAATAGGTAGCCCCGGCCTCTGCCTGCCTGCCACCTGTGTACTCTGGAACCTCTGGCTTCAGGGGACCTGCCTGTCCTCAGCTCCCTGGGAGCTGCAAGTGAGGACACTCCGTGCTCCAGGCCACAGGGTGAATGTGGCCATGCCTACCTGTTTTGTTTTTTTAAGAACAGAAACAACTATTTTAAAAGAACTCTTTTAACATATTTCATAAAGGAACATGCATTTTACTGGATTTGCTTTTCTTAAAACATACCAAAAAAAAAAAAACCGAAAAAAGAAAAAAAAAAAAAAAAAAAAAAAAAAGGCTTGATCTCTATCAGACTTCCTTTCAACCGTCCTCCCTCCAGCGGACTACCCGCCCCTTCTATCCCGGCCCGGAGCAGCTGACCCAACTCCGAGTCTCTCTGCTACAGGATGAAGTGCCTTTTGAATGTTATTTTCAGCTGAGAGTTAATTTTTCTACACAGCAGATTTCCAGACATCTTTTAGTCTTTTATTGTCTTAGATACTATAAGAAGTTGAACATGACAATTTTGTAGAACCTGGTAGCGTGTGTGTGTGTGTGGCGGGGGGTGCCGAGGGAGGGGAGTGAGTCACAGGAGCCTGTCCCCCAGCAGGTGTGACTTTGCCCTGACGACCTGTGGCATGCTGCAGGGTCAGGCTCCTGATAGGAGGATGTCATGACTGTGTCACTGTCTCCATTCATTTTTGACCCAGTTTGGAATGCATCTGCAGCTGTGTGGCTCAGCACTTCCGGAAACAGCAGATTCTTTTGTATTATCATTTCTGATGGTGACAAGTTTGTCTTGAGGTCCCATTTCCCCTCGGAAAGTGACATCCTGTGACTTCTGCTCTCACACTACCGCCATACATTTGTGGTCTTTGTTGTGTTGTTGTCTGGGGTAGAGCAGTTACAAGAAACCCTAAAACCCTTGGATATAAAAGAAATCCGTTTATTGATTTTTTTTTTTTTTTTTTGGGGGGGGACGGAGTTTCGCTCTTGTTACCCAGGCTGGAGTGCAATGGCGCGATCTCGGCTCACCACAACCTCCGCCTCCTGGGTTCAGGCAATTCTCCTACCTCAGCCTCCTGAGTCGCTGGGATGACAGGCACGCGCCACCATGCCCAGCTAATTTTTTGTATTTTTAGTAGAGACGGGGTTTCACCGTGTTGACCAGGATGGTCTCGATCTCTTGACCTCGTGATCCACCCGCCTCAGCCTCCCAAAGTGCTGGGATTACAGGCGTGAGCCACCGCGCCCGGCCCCATTTATTGATTTTTAAGTCTTTCCTTTCCAAAAGCTGGATACACATGGAGCTGTTTGGGAATTTTCCTTGCTGCTACTGCGCTGCCACCAAATGGAATTGACCAGCGGCTGTTACACTGTTCTTTGCCACTGTGCCTATGCTCAGAATATGCTCACTGCTAAGCTACAAACTCGGACAGGGCCAGAAACAGAGGTGTCCCACCCCACTGCAGCCTGCAACACCCGTATCCCCATCCTGGCTTTGGCCACTGAAGGGTACAAAGGCAAAAGGGCCAAAACACCACTTTGGTGTGGCATGAATTTTAAACCAGCCAGTATCAGATCCTGTTGGATAAATGAGCTGACTGTTCTCTCTTGAGAACCTGTGGCCTCAACCAGCTGCCAAACTGATGTGGCCCAAGTCCCTCTCTTGGTCTTCTCTTTAGAAGCACAGCCTATTTCTGAGCCAAGGGCTGGGGAAGCCTGTCTAGATGTGGGACTCATTGCCCCAGACCAGGGAGAGGAAGAGCTCCCCGCTCGGAGCCCAGGCTCTTTGCAGCCATTCCCAGTTTGGTGTTTAAGCAGTGCCATGTTCCTTGTTTGACAACAAGACAGTCTGTAAAGTATTGCTCTTAAAAACAATTTAAAAGAACCCTTTCATGTTGGCACCATTGCCTTAGTCCTCTGTGGGCTGGTCTTCAGCCGGAGTTCTGGTGGGAGTGACTGGCATTAACAAGACTGGAAATGGGGGCTGAAAGTAAAATGTCTTTGTTTTGCTTTCATTCACAAAGTGATGAAGCCAGCTGCCAATCACGTCCTCCCAACAGCACTGTGGTCTGTGGGCTGCTGTGTGAATATTCAGAAGGGAAATGAGTCTTCAGGGGGCAAACAGGTCTCCTAGCATTCTGAGTGTTCCAAGCCCAGTAATCCACATGCCGATTCAAATAGAACAGCCCCTTGCTAGGCATTACCACAGATGATGACAGTTACATGGCAGAACTGCCGGTGCCACAAACCTTTATTTGGAAAAGTAGTCATTAAATGAACCCACTGCCTTAAATGTCGAATGTGCAGTCAAGTGTCTGTCATGTGTTGACATCCACACAGAATTAGGCCCTAATGGGAGCCTTAGACCCTCAACCATGCCCCCTTCGTTGGCATCACCGGGCCTTATACGGAAGAGGGGGCAGAAAGGATGGAAACTGCAAAGTATTTCAGGGGAATCGAACCTAGGAATAGTGCTCCACTTCTGACGGTGGAGGGAAGACACTTGGCAGGCTTGAGCCAGACACTTCACATGGTAGTTCCTGAAACTGTGAGCACCACTGCACTAAGCCAGTGCAGAGCTGTTAGGGACGGGGCCCAGCCCTGCCACCACAGACACGGAAAGTCTCGGGAGGGCCGGCAGGCCCTCTGCGGGTTCTGGAATCTGTGCACCTTATTTGACCACACTCCAAAATTCCGTTTTTATTTTAACCCTTGAATCTGCTTTATGTACATAATCAAAATATCTATATCTATATATATTTTTAATCATCTACATGTAAATGAAGCAATAGAATTCTAACATAAGGCCAAGAAATGAGATGAATGTTTGGGGTTTATGTTTTTTAAGGTAAATACGGGTATTGCTTTTAATTATTACCATTTATTAAATTGTGGGCTTCGAAATCTAATGAAACCTGTTAGCCACTTCTCTGTGCCATATATTTCCCATGTTACCAAAATACCCCCAACTCTGTAGCCAAAAGAGGACCCTGACCTCCTGAGTTTCCAGGGTCCTTTCTGTACCAGGTTTAAATGTCGTCTTCTGGAGAAGTATCTTTGACATTAAGCTCTGGGGCAGGACACCTTGGGTTTGTGGACTCCAGCCCACTCTGATGTTCTGACTTCTCCAGCCATGCCTCCAGGGGAAGTGCCCAGGCACTCCCGATGTTGTTAATGCTCTGTCTTCCATTTGTTCAGGAATTCTGCGTGTTGGTCTGTGGGTCCATGCATTAGCTGTTTGTAAACAGTGCGTTTTTGCATACTGAAAAAGGAATGCCACCTGCCACTGTTGATGGTGAGGAAGCTCCTTTGACGTGGTGCACTTTTGATGAGATGTCTCTGGGTACACAAGGATGCCCTAATGATGCTGGCTTGTCCTGGTTGCAGCATTTGAACTTTTGGTGTAAAAAAAAAAAATCTGTAAGTCTATGACCTGGCACCATTTTACAACCCTGTATTTTTAAAGATGGCTTTCTAATAAAAAATCTGGAACCACACAGCCCTATGGTCAAACACTCCTACGTTTGTGCCTCTGCTTTTCAAGGTGCTGTGCTGGACAGCTGGCATGCCAGGGTTTGAGGAGAGCTGGTAGTTTGATGTTCTTACAGTTGATTAACTGTGCAAAACTGGCTGGCTGCCTCTGTTCCTACTGTACTGTAAATCTGATCATGTCTGTTCCTGTTCCATTCTCCCAGGAGCTTCTCTGCAGATGACACACCCTCCCCCACCCTGGGTAGTGGAGATGCTGGTGTCTGGGTAATCATGGATTTCTGTTGGACGTTTGAATGTGATACACAATCCAGCATTACTTGGGAAATGCTACATGTGTAATGTGCACGTTTCCAGGGGCAAATATTGTCAATCAAAAGGTTTGCAATGATTTCCTTCCTGCCAAAAATAAACATGTGAAACTGCACTCTCTTGTGGATGGACTGCTTCTCTACCAGCAGCTCTCTCCTCCCTGCCTTCTCCGCCACCTGCCTGCTTCGTGCCTTCACCTTGGGTCTCCCCGTGTCCTCCCTTCTGGGGCACGGGGGTGGATGGGAGTAGGGCTGCACCACCCCAGGAGCCACAGTCTGATTTTCTAGCTCATCCTGGAGCCAGAAAGCCATCCCACCTAAATTGCCTGTCACTCCAGGGTGACTGCTGTTGAGCCCTCCGGCCCCCTCTCTCCAGAAGCAGTGTGGCTCCCTGTCCTCCCACAAAGATTCCACCCCTCTCAGCAGGCTTAAAAATGCAGCCTGAGAGAACTGGGGCCTCCCACCCCATAAGAGCCACAGGCATTATGTGTGGTGCCCAAACCCATACCCATGGGCACAGTGGCTGAGATGGTTGCCAGATGAAGCATGGCAAGGAGTCAGAAGACGAGTCAGGATGTGCCAGGCGGTTTCTCACAGGGAGACAATCTGTCGCCAGTGTGCTCAGCCCAGCCCCTCTGTATGTGCAGGCGAGGGAGGCAGCGAGTCCTTCTCTGCCAGGGCCTCCCGGCAGGGACATAGACATGGCTCCACCACTCTCATGACTCTGTCTCTTCATAATGATATCTAATTCTGAGAGCACCAGTGTCAGTTTCATCAGGTAAGTCTTATCCCAATTTTGTGGATGAGAAAACAGGCCAGTGAGACAAACTACTGCAGTCTGCTCCTCACAAGACACAGGATTCTGCCAGGCATGTATATTCAACCCAAATAACTCGGGACACAGCATGTGTGTCAGCCCAGGAGACCTAATATTCACCCAGAGACAACACCGCAAATACCCCACAGCTAAGCCTGCGCCATGCCCCTAGGTTCCTGGTCATCGCAGTGGAGCAGCTGGCCGGCCCGAGAGAAGTCCCCGCAGCTTCCTCCCATGGTTCCAGACTCCTAGGCTGTGTCCTTCATTCTGCTCTCTAGCCCTCTCTGTCCCTCTCTACTTTCTCTGGCATCAACCCCATACCCCACTTCTTTGCACCCTTGCATACAGGCAAACAGATAAAACGCCAGAACGGTGGCAGTGCCTGAGGCTGAGGTATCCTGCGTGTCCACTGATCCCAGAAATAAGTGGGAAGGACACCCAGGGCATCAAGAGGGCGCTTACGGGGGACTTAGGCATGCTGAGATATGCCTCTGATGTTTTCTATTTGAGCACATAGTATCTGTCTGTATGACAGGACAGGAAGCCCAGGAGGGTGGGGAGCAATGGCTGGGAAAAGCCAGCCTGGGAACAGTGGCATATTAGCAGACGAAGTCTGCTGAGTTTATAGATAAGGAGTGCGTTGAGGGCTTGTGGCCGAGTTGTGGCGTAATCTGGACGCTTGCACAGTAAATCTGTGCCAGGGCTGGCTGGGGGTTAGCAGGCTGTTCAAGGCCCAGAGCCACCAACAGCCGGCATGGCCACCAGCCTGACCTCTGAGAACAGAGGCCATGAGGAGGAAGATACGGCCCCAGAGCTTTCCACCCCAGACCTCCCTTACGGCGCCCTCTCCTGGCGCAGTGGTTCTCAGCTCTGCTGCACGCTCACCGGTGGGCTCCCAAACATACATGCCTCAAGTCCACCCAGACCACTTCCAATCTCCGCAGGTGGGGACTGTGACATGGTTTTTTTGTTTGTTTGGTTTTGTTTGTTTTCTTTTTGAGACGAAGTTTTGCTCTTGTCGCCCAGGCTGGAGTACAATGGCACGATCTTGGCCCACTGCAACATCTGCCTCCTGGGTTCAAGCGATTGTCCTGCCTCAGCCTCCCAAGTAGCTGGGGTTACAGGTGCCTGCCACCATGCTCAGCTAATTTTTGTATTTTTAGTAGAGGTGGGGTTTCACCATGTTGGCCAGGCTGGTCTCAAACTCCTCACCCCAGGTGATACACCCACCTCGGCCTTCCAAAGTGCTGGAATTACACTTTGGTGGCTGGGTGAGCCGCCATGCCCAGCCCTGTGTCATGTATTTAAGTGCCAAGATTACTAGAAAGAGCAGCCAGGGCTGACCCCTTGCTCTGACTGGCTACAGAGGAAAGGCAGGTCCTCCAAAACTGTTCCGGACCGGATGCCCAGGCGTGGCAAGGCTCCTGCTGCCAGAGCGTTGGGGAAAATGCCGTGTTGCTCTGCCTAATAGGAGATCAGCCATATACATGTTCACTGCTAAAAACCTGGAAAATCCAGAAAAGTACAGAGAAAAGCCCACCTGGGCACTGGGAGCCTTTCCCGAGGCAGGGGTGAGGAGGGAGGCCTGCTAAGACCCCCGCCTGGCTGGCAGCACCTGCTTTCACACAGGTGGGAAGCAGAGTAGAGCCCCCAACTGTCCACCAGGCATGGACCCCAGCCTTGCACCGCCACCCCTCCAACAGGCCAGGGGCTTTCCTGACCCAAGCTGGGTCCTAATGGGCGGGTGTGCTGCTGGGCAGGCCCACAGCAGGCAAGGCAGTGACACCTCTTTGCAGGGGCCCAGGGCTGGCATTTGGTCTGTCCTCGCATCCTGCAGTTCCCATGGTGTCCTTGGAGGAGTCACCCCAGCCTATGCAAGCCCCGTGACCGTTGCCATGGCTCCTTCCACATCCTGCGGCCCAGGGCGGGACCACCAGATATGGGGACACATGCAGGCCCATGGCTGCTCCCCTCCAGTACAAGGAGCCAGGACGTCTCCAAGCAGTGGGCTCCAGGACCTGAGTCAGCTGCTCTCCTCCCCATCCCTGTCTGCCGTCAGGGAGGGACCTCCTCCCAGAGCCCGGACTCCCAGAGAGGTGAGGAGAGACTGGAGAAGGCCTAGGGGAGGAGGCCCGAGCCCAGAGAAACTGGGGCGGAGCCTGGACTTACCTTGGGGCCACTCCTTCACCTGAGTCAATATTGACATGGAGCGGGCTGGGCCTCAGAGATAAGCTAGGTGGGAACAAAGTCAGCCCCAAGCGCTGGAAACTTGCTGGGTGGGGGGGTGGTAGACTGTGGGGGGGCGGGGGCTGGGGCAGGAAGAGGGTGGGGACTTGCTAGCAAGGCAAACTGCCCAGGGCCCTTCTGATTCCTGGCAGGCCCCCTTGAAGGGTGGAGGTGGGGATTAGGTGGAGTGGTGGGACCCCCTTCCTGCTAGGGGGAGGAGGGAGGGAAAGGCTGGGCATCCCACACTCCCACTCTTGTAACATCCGGCTGCCTGTGAGCCTGCCTGGGCCTCGGTTTCCCCTCTGTGTGCTTGGAGTGTGACAGCTGTGAGCCAGAGGCTGCCCAGGCCAGACTCAAGGCAGTGCTGCTCATCTCCGCCCAGGCCAGGCTCTAAGGCCAGCCTGCCATCTCTCCTGGGCCCGGGATCACAGGTTACAGAGTAGGTGGTTCTGGACAGGACAGCTCTGTCCAGGCGACATCTGGTTTGCAGAGACCCAGACAGTTCTGAGGGGCAGGGCCTTGGAGAAGTTCTCCTGCCCCCCACTAAGCTGCTGACCCTGGATTGTGCCACCTGGGGTATCTGGCCTACAACCAAAGTAGAGGAGGGTCACCTCTCAGCTTCTCAGAGAAGGAGGACTCAGCTAGGTCCAGACAGAAAGACACACACACGGTCAGGCGCAGGCCGCGGAACATGTCAGCAAACACCCCCTCAGCTTCTTAGAGAAGGAGGACTCAGCCCAGTAAAGGATCCAGACACACACACACACACACACACAGGCGCAGGCCACAGAAACATGTCAGCAAACACCCCTTGACACACAGGCCCAGCAAAGGGTCCAAACAGACACACACCAAGTCAGGCACAGGCCACAGAAACGTGTTGGCAAACACTTTATTGAGCAGCTGCAGTGTGCCAGGCACCATTCTAGACACAGGTGGACATGAGCAAGGCCCTGCCCGCAGGGACCCACAGCACAGCTGGGGCAAAGATCTCACTTAGCAAGGAGCCCAGGTTCTTGGAGCACCATGATGAGGAAAGTGGTGATGCCTGTGGAGGGGGGCGGCTGTGGCTAAGGAGGGCGGGAAGGGCCCTCCACGGAGCTGCAATTATGGCTGGGGCCTAAATGCAGCAAAGGAGCAGCAGCTGCGGGAAGACAGAGTGGGGCCTCCAGGCGGAGAAGCCGAAGTGCAAAGCTCTGCAGACAACAACTTGGGCGTCTTCAAGGGGCACAAAGAATCGTGTTGCCAGATGCATGAGCCATGGGGAGAGTGACGGGAGAGGCAGCCAGCAGTGGCCATTGGGAGTTGCATCCCAGTTTTAGCGAAGCCACTGGAAGGTTTGGAGAGGGGGTGGTGTGAGCGGGTTTCTGGATAAATTCTGAGGTGAGGGGCCTCGTTCTAGTTAAAATCACAGAAACTAGAATGGTGGTTACGAGGGGCTGGGGGCTGGGAGTCCGTGATTAATGGATACAGAGTTTCAGTTTTGTAAGATGGAAGAGTTCTGGAAATGGTGGCAGTGGTAGCACAATATGAGTGTCCTTAACGCCACAGAACTGTATACTTAAAAGCGGATACAGGCCAGGCGCAGTGGCTCACACCTGGAATCCCAGCACTTTGGGAGGCCGAGGCAGGTGGATTGCTGGAGATCAGGAGTTTGCAACCAGTCTGGCCAACATAGTGAAACCCTGTCTCTACTAAAAATAGAAAATTAGCTGGGTGTGATGGCACACGCCTGCAATCCCAGGTACTTGGGAGGCTGAGGCAGGAGAATTGCTTGAACCTGGGAGGCGGAGGTTGCAATGGGCCAAGATCACGCCACTGCACTCCAGCCTGAGCAACAAGGGTGAAACTTCGTCTCAAAAATAAATTTTGAAAAGGGGGTACAATGGTAAATTTTGAAGGATATTTTACCACAGTTTTTTAAATCTTGAGGGGAAACAAAGATCCCTCTGGCTACTGTGGGAGGATGGCCACAGTGGCCAGGCAGGCCAGAGACTCAGAGGGAAGCTGACTCCCGAGCAGGCAGGAGGTGCAGGAGGGAAGGCCAGGCCCGGGATCCGCCAGGAACCAGCCGCCGACTGGCCACTGGCTCGGGGCGGGGGGCGAAGGAGACAGAAACCCAGGCAACTCCAAGTTTGAGGCCTAAGCACCCACTGGATGTTCACACTGAACATGTTCCCAGGGCTCACAGAGGGTCGATCTGGGGGTGGGGGCTGAGGCCATGTTAAGTGTGAAGTCAGACATGCCAGGTGAGCAGATGGAAGATGGAGAGTGAGTCTGGGCAGGGCTGGGGGGAGCCGGGTCAGAGAGACACTGGCATTTCCAGTATTTGCAGCCTTCAGACTGGAACTGGGAAGTAAACTAGAAAACTGGGGCGCAGGCCCGAGCTGTGCACCTGCTGCCATTCAGCAATGTGCGGAGAGGGAAGGGACGATGGTGACTGGACTGACTGCCGCCTGCACGAGAGCGGGCACTGGTGACTTCAGAAAGAGCCATTTCCAGGGAATTCAGGAACCAAGCCCAACAGAGGGGGTGGGCTGAGGGGAGATGGGGGAAGAGTTGGTAGGGAGAAGTGGGGCACAGTTTTCCTGGGCACAGGGACAAAAGGGGACAGGGAAATGGGTATGTGCAGATGCGGCGTACACACTGCCACTGTCACAGACAGGGACCCTGTCCCAAGTGGGGCTTAGACACGTGAGGTTGGACAGGCAATGGCACACATGGAGATGAACCAGGTGCCCGAGACACAGGCATCCCTTCACACAGGGACGCTGCATGGTGTCTGTTAAACACACCCCACCTTTGTGGGGTGAAGACTGAGCACAGGGAGAGGGTCGTGGGCGGTGGGCAGGCGTTAGCAGCGTGGCTTTGATGGGACGGCCCACGCTGGCTGGGCCCTGGCTGGGACTGAGGCCTGTGCCCTAAACCAAGAGGAGGCTGTGCCCCTGGAGTTTCTGGAAGGCTCTATTTGCAGCCCCTCTACCCCACAGTGAGAGAGAGAGTGGCAGTGGGGTGGGGGAGAGGTGTCTTCGCTGCAAGAGCCGGGCTGGCCTCTCCCATGGTGGGTATCAGGGCTCCCTGGGGAGAACTGTGCCAGGCAGTGAGCCCGCACTTGGGCAGGGACAGCAGGAATATCTAGAGGGAGCTCTGGCCACCTTCCCCCACCTCCTGAAGTGAACTGGGTCTCTCAGAGCATGACCCCACAGCCCACAGCCTCGGTCCTACTTCCTCCTAGTTTGCTGGAGTGGCCTGGCCCTCTGGGTCCAGGGGGAGCCCAACACCCCAGGGTGAGGTATCAGGGACCCATCTAGTAGCCCAGAGGAGGAAACCCCAGTATCTTCCACACCCCACCCCTTAGCCCAGTCCAGGCTTCCATCCCCTGCTCTCTCTGGCCATGGGTACTCAGCCAGTGAGGTCTGGCAGACTTAGCCATAGCTCTGGGGAGGGCACTGTCCCCAGGCAGCTTGGCCAGTATTTGTTGACTGACTAAGTGAATGCCCAGCTGGCTGAGCGCTCATGGTGGGGTGTGTCTTGCCGGGCAGGAGCTGGGATTGAGTTACAGTGGCTGGGGCCAGTAGTGGGGAGGCAGAGACTGGCACCGTGCCAGGCCCAGCACTGCCCACAGGCAGAGTGAAGGTGCAGGAGCAGTTTCCAGCAGGTAGGCCTGGGCGGGGAGCGGAGGTCCCAGGAAAGCAGAGGAGCAGAGAGTGGGCTGCTGGAGTCAAGGGCGTGGAGCACAGGTTCCCAGGGCTGAGGGCCACGAGCCTCCTTGGCGGCAGGCAGCAACCCAGCAGGTGAAAATGCTGATGGGGCAAGGTAACTGTGGCTGGCAGCCCCAGGGGAAGAAAGAGGCGGCTTTTGTTTTTGTAGGTGGGTAGGGAAGTCCATGGCCCACAGACACAGGGTGCCTGCCCCCAGCCCTGGCAGCTTCCTCCTCTCCCCTCACTCCAGAGGGCGGCACCATTCCCTGCTTCATGGAAGTTGGGCAAGGTAATCTCAGGCTCCCTTCACAGGTACCCACAGAGGGAGGAAGGGCAGGAAGGACGCCTGTGGGGAGAGAAAGAGGCGCTGGAAGAGGGAGTGGGCCAGGAGAGAGGAGGCACCCAGGGACTCGAGGGGGGGAGGTCTGAAGGAGGAAGGAGTACCCTGGGAAAGAGGGGGGAGCCCAGGGAAGAGAAAGGAAGACCAGGAGAGTGAGGGAAGTGGGGTAGGGGAAGACGAGGAACCCTGGAAAGCAGGAGGTGCCTGGGGAGGAAAAGTGGGAGGAAAAGGTAAGGATCCCAGGGGAGAGGGGACGTCGGGGGAAAGGGAGAGCCAAGGGGAGGCAGGGCACCCAGCGGGGACAGAGGGAAACCCTGGAAAAGGGGAGGTGTGGGGCAGGGGGAGAGAAAGGGAAGCCAGGGAAAGAACTGGGCATCCAGAAGAGAAAGGGGCCCTGAGTGGAGGAAGTGGGCCCTCAGGAAGAGGAGGAGGAGGGAGAGGGCAAGAGGTAGGAGTGTTCCCATTTAGGAAGGTGGTGAAAGGGAGTTCCCCAGAGGAAGGAGGGCAGGAGGGCTTGGGAGCCTGGAGAGGGCACTGTGGGGAGGGAGGAGGCCCCCACTCTGAGCACTGGTTCCCCCTCCCCGGAGCCCCGATGGAAGACAGTGAACACAGGTGCCATGTGAGTGGGACTCCAGCCCTGGCAGCTGAGGGTTTGGCTCCACAGGCTGGGGCTGGATATCAGACAGGTTCCCGGTCCCCCAGGGGCGATGCTTTCCCCGCCCCCCACCCCAACTTTCTGGCAGCCAGTTTGACTTTCCTGTCCCCCTGGGCCCTGGTTGCCACTGTTCTGAAGCCAATCAGTAGTCTTTCTGGCACTCTGTCACCGTGTTGCACCCTTCCATGAGCTACAGCTCACAGTTCCTGTCTGCACCTCTGGTCACTGCCTGCCTGGGCCCCTGGTCACCGTCACTGGTCACTATTTCTGCCTGTTACTCAGTGTCCTTCTACAGGGCCACCGTTGCCTGTCACTCTGCTTGCAACTCCGTGTCCTCACGTTTTCTGTTGCTTGAGGTCACCTTTTCATGGCCACTATGTCTGCCTGTCACTCATGTCATTGTCTTTTTTTTGTTTGTTTTTGGTTTTGTTTTTTTGTTTTTTTGAGACGGAGTTTCGCTCTTGTTACCCAGGCTGGAGTGCAATGGCACGATCTCGGCTCACCGCAACCTCCGCCTCCTGGGTTCAGGCAATTCTCCTGCCTCAGCCTCCCGAGCAGCTGGGACTACAGGCACACGCCACCATGCCCGGCTAATTTTTTGTATTTTTAGTAGAGACGGGGTTTCACCATGTTGACCAGGATGGTCTCGATCTCTTGACCTCGTGATCCACCCACCTCGGCCTCCCAAAGTGCTGGAATTACAGACGTGAGCCACCGCGCCCGGCGTCATGTCATTGTCACACCAACAGGCCATCAGCTGTGGCAACAGTTCTTGGGGCACTTAGGGTGCACGGGCGACTCCCTTCTCCATTCATTTTCACTCCGTCCAGTCACGGGCAGCACACGTCACTCATTCAACAACTTACCAAGTACCTGCTGGGGACCAGGCAGCTGGGATCCCACAGTAAAGAAGAGGACAAACCCCTGCTCTGGTGAGGGAGGCCACAGCCAGCAACCATCCTATGGTTTCCATAGGGTGTCAGGAGGGGCTGTGAGCTGTGATGGACCCGGCTCTAACCCCCTAGAAGGACCGCCCGCCCTGCCTGCCCTGCCCCACAGCCACCTCGCTCCCACCACATTTCCGTGGCTATCTGTTGGGTGTTGCCACAATGTCCTGTGAGCTCACCACGGCCAAGCCAGGGGCCCTGACAAAGATGTAAGGAATGCTAGCCACTCTATGCCACCTATTGTGCTACGCCTGATTCTGTAACTCTCTTGCCTTGTTCCGCCTGGAGCCAACGGTGTTCCTGCTATTGATAAGACACAGTGGGAGTGGAGGGGAGGGAGGAAGGACTAACACACCAGGGTCACCCTGAGTGAGAGGCTGAGAAAGAAGTGACTTTTGGACCAAACGTCTCACACAGGTTTCTGAAGGAGTGGTGCAGGGAAACCCAAGGTACTTGAGTGTGAAGTGCCAAGACGTAACAAAGTCGACAGAAGTGAGGGTCCCTTCCTTCCCCAGGTACTTCTCATTCCATGTCACTGTAACTCACTGCCCTCTCATTCTGTCCCTCCTCTGCACATGCAGAATCACAGAGCACAGACTCAAGCCAGCTGAATCACAGTTTGCAGAGCCTGTGTTTATACAGAGTTCAGCTCTGTTTCAAGAATTTGTCAACTGAAGTGGGAGGATCACTTGAGCTCAGAAGGTGGAGGTTTCAGGGAACTGTTGGAACCACTGCACTGCAGGCTAGGTGACGGAGCAAGACCCTGTCTCAAAAAAACTGAAAAAAGAATTTGTCAAGAGTGTTTATGCCTGATCTACCCAACCCACTCATCTTAGCTGGGCCCGTCACTTGCTGCAGAGTCTGTCAGTCTTCAGAGATAGTCTGTGTGTTTACAGAGCCCTCCTAACAAAAGTCGTGTTCTGTGACGAAGCTGTACAGGTGGCCAGGCGCAGGTCTCCAGCCTGAGAACTGGGGCTCTTGTTCCTCCCCTCTGCCTTCTTCCTGCCTGGCCTAGGATGGACATCAGCAAGGGCCTTCCAGCCATCCAGGGCCACAGGGACCTCCACATATGGATCACTGAGGTGAGAGGCACGACCAGATAGGAGAGGTGCTGACCCGGAAGAGCGTGGGGTCTCCCACACCAGGCTTCTCCTGCCCCCAACTCAGAGCGTCGTCCTCCACCGGACCCCAGAGGGGTCTCCTGTGTCGTTACAGCACACTGTCCTCTCCTAGAACCACAAGATGCTTCCGGTACCCGAGGGGGCTTACGGGAACTTTTTTGAGGAGCACTGCTATGTCGTCCTCCACGTGAGTTGCTTGGGGAAGGCGGCCTGAGAGGGGTGACACGGCCCAGCACTGGGGAAACTGGAGCACAGACATACCTCTGCCCTAGGAAGCGGCAAGCTGGGAGCCCGAGAATCGCATCCCACAAGGGGGCCGCTGCCGTAGAGGTTCCTTGGCCCTTCCCTCCCGCTTCCTGATGCCCGCGGAAGCCCCCGCCCCACGCCTCCCCGTGGCCCTTGGTCCAACCTCCCCTTCTCCACCCGCACCTTCGCCTCCCCTGCAACACATGTACACAAACACCCGGACCCTGTCCCCCAGAGCCTGAAGGCCACACAGGGGGCGTCCAGCGACCTGCACTACTGGGTCGGGAAGGAGGCGGGCGCGGAGGCGCAGGGCGCCGCGGCCACCTTCGTGCAGCACCTGCAGGAGGAGCGGGGGACCCTGACCGTGCTGCACCGCGAGGCGCAGGCCCACGAGTCCGACTGCTTCCGCAGCTACTTCCGCCCGGGAATCATGTGAGTGTGGGACAGAGCCGTGGAGTCGGTGCCTCGGCTGGCGCCGTCTTGGGAGGGCCGACGTCCGCATCCCCTGAATGGGGAACGCCGGGAGGGAGGGGTTCGCTAACACGTTTATTGAGATGCAGCTCATGCGCCACGCCACTCACCCATTTAAAGTACACGTACCTGGGCCGGGCGCGGTGGCTCAAGCCTGTAATCCCAGCACTTTGGGAGGCCGAGGCGGGTGGATCACGAGGTCAAGAGATCGAGACCATCCTGGTCAACATGGTGAAACCCCGTCTCTACTAAAAATACAAAAAAAAAAAATTAGCTGGGCATGGTGGTGCGTGCCTGTAATCCCAGCTACTCAGGAGGCTGAGGCAGGAGAATTGCCTGAACCCAGGAGGCGGAGGTTGCGGTGAGCCGAGATCGCGCCATTGCACTCCAGCCTGGGTAACAAGAGCGAAACTCCGTCTCAAAAAAAAAAAGTACACATACCTGTCAGCGATTTTTAACAGACGTGTGCAGCCATCACCACCGTCAACTTTGCAATATTTACATCACCCCGGAAAGAAGCCCCACACCCCTTTGCAGTCACTCCTCATTTCCCTCCAGCACCCCCATCCTCTGCCCTCGGCAACCACTCATCTAATTCCTGTTTATCCATTTGTCTCTTCCGGGCGTGTCATAGACATGGAATCATTCAACAAGTGCTCTTCCCTGACGGGCTCTTTTTGCTCAGCGCACTATCTTCGGGTTTATCCACGTTGTGGTGTGTGTTATTCTTTGTATTGCCGAGTAATATTGCATGTTATTAAGATACCACATTTTATTACTTCGTCACTGAATGGACATTTGGGTTGTTACCACTTTGGGGCTGTTATGAATCTGTTTATGAACATTTGTATACAAGCTTATGTTTTCATTTCCCTTGGTATATACCCAGGAGCAGACACCAGTGTTGTTTTGAGTTTGCTTTTATGTTACAGTGCTGGTAGGAATATATGTTTCGATGTAAATTGCTTCACAGGTTTTTTAAATTAGCACTTGCAGTACATTTGGACATACAGGAAATTGCTCTTATTTGATCATTTTCATTTCATAGAGTTGAACCTAATCCATGCATATAGTATATACATGAACGCATGCACACAGGCATATGTGCAGATACAGAAACACATACCACCCCCATGTATGTCCACCTGTAGATGGACATGTGTGAATATCCATGGTGACCTACCCACACACATGCTGTTGCCCACTTTTTTTTTTTTTTTGAGATGGAGTCTTCCACCATCACCCAGGCTGCAGTGCAGTGGCGTGATCTTGGCTCACTGCAACCTCTGCCTCCTGGGTTCAAGTGATTCTCCAGCCTCAGCCTCCTGAGTAGCTGGGATTATAGTCACCCACGACCACACCCAGCTAGTTTTTTGTACTTTTAGTAAAGACGAGGTTTTACTATGTTGGCCAGACTGGTCTCAAACTCCTGACCTCCAGTGATCAGCCGCCTTGGCCACCCAAAGTGCTGGGATTACAGGCATGAGCCACCGCGCCCCGATTGTTGCCCACTTCCTTGCACTCACATCTAGATTTACAGGGATAAACAAATATATACTATGCCCCAAATGTATGTACATGTACACGTATATGCATGTGTCCACATGACTACACATGGAAACAAATGCACACTCATGTCCTGTGTTCACCCATGGGCTTATACATACATGTGTTCACACAGACTCCAATGTGTTAAGCAGGAGCATACGTGCATGTGCTCACATCTGCAGTCATTCGTGTACATGGCAATCTGTGTTCTTACGTGATACCCTCCTGCTATTCCGTCCTCAGCTACAGGAAGGGAGGTCTGCCGTCTGACCTCAAGCATGTGGAGACCAACATGTTCAACATCCAGCGACTGCTGCACATCAAAGGGAGGAAACACATGTCTGCCACTGAGGTAAGGCTGCTGCCAGGGGAGCCTCTTGACCTCTGGACTAGGCTCAGACTGGGTGTGCTGAGATATAAGGAACTGGAAATTGGCTGGGGGTGTGGAGGACAAGGAGCTGTCAGCATTCCCAGATGGTCTTGAACCAGAACAGAGAGGATACCAGGCTTCTAGCCTCACTTCTGCCAGTGCTCCCCAGACCTTTTGTTTCTGCATCTGTCTCACAGACATATTAAGAACTTGGGCACAGATACTTGGGAGGCTGAGGCAGGAGGATCACTTGAGCCCAGGAGTTTGAGGCTGTAGTGATTCATGATGACACCACTGTACTGCAGCAGCTTGGGTGACAGAGAAAGACCCTCTCTCTAAAAAGACCTTGGGCAGATGGGGCAGACGATATGGCACCAATGAATGGTCCTTGTTAGCAGCACAGCGAGAGGCAGCGCACAACTCGGGAGGAGGGCATAACCTCACACACACTGTCATTACCACCCGTACGCACACATTGTCCCCGCTGTTATCCCTGGGTGCGCCTCCGGTCCATGTAGTGCATATAGTGCCCTTGTACAAATCGGAACACAGCACTCCTTTCTTCCATCTGTCAGGAAATTAAAGAAAAATACTGGTTTTGTTAGAACAAAACATTTTGCTGCCATCTGGCCAGAATTTGGTGTCATGAACATTCAGTTGTACAACGTCTACAGTGTGATGGGAATGCCTGAGGTATGCAAGTGGGTCTGCACGGGCAGCCCTGTGACACACAGATAATCCCACATAGGCTCTGCATTGTCACCCACAGACCCAATGACCATACATCCCGGGGCACTGGGGGACACCGTGAAGCTCCATGTTTCTCCTATTATCCTGGCATCATAATTGAAAGTACTGCCTTTCACTCACAAAAGTGTCTCTATTTGGAGACTATCATTATCCATAGGTATACACTGTCACCATGAGCACACACACTTGTTCACATGTGATCTCCCCACATACATACATGCATATATGCAAACACAAAAGATAAACAGATGCACCCCACCTGTATACATGTGTACACACAGAGCTACAGACATGCATTGAGAAGTGTCATAAGTCACGTACACCCTGTGAAATGCAGCATTGCCTAGTCACACATGCCTACGTACACCCAGATGCATACAACTTCATGCACCAGGTGACACATCCCAGGCGTGCTTCTGTCTAGCAGATGCTGGTGGTGTGACGCCCTGTCCCCCTCCCTGCTCCTGGCTCTGGTAGGTGGAGCTCTCCTGGAACAGCTTCAATAAGGGTGACATCTTCCTGCTGGACCTAGGCAAGATGATGATTCAGTGGAATGGGCCCAAGACCAGCATTTCTGAGAAGGCTCGGGTTAGTGTCTGCCCACGGAACTGAGAGTACGGGGTTTGTCGGGGAATGGTCTTCCAAGTGCCCATCCTTCAGCCACCCCAAGAGTTGGGCATGGCTATCTGCCACAACCCAAGAAATGCCTATGAGGTCCAAGCTGAGTTCAGACCCTGCACTGTTGGTGTCCCCTGGATGCTAGGATGAGGGAGCACCAGCCATTCTCCCCACCAGCCTCTGGGAGCTGAGCAGTGACAGGAGAAGTCTGTGCTGTGAGGGGGCACACGGGTGACACCCTGACTGCCAGGTCTTCTCCCGCAGGGGCTAGCCTTAACCTACAGCATCCGGGACAGGGAACGTGGTGGTCGTGCACAGATTGGCGTGGTAGATGATGAGGTCAAAGCCCCGGACCTCATGCAGATCATGGAGTCTGTGCTGGGCCGCAGGGTGGGCAGCCTGTGTGCCGCCATGCCCAACAAGGATATCAACCAGCTGCAGAAGGCCAATATTTGCCTGTACCAGTGAGCACACTTGGGGTGGGCAGCGTGGGTGGGGCAGTCCAGGACTCTGTGTCCATCACTACTGCAGTAACACAGCACCTCTACAAAGCCCTCCAGAAAAGGCTGCTGGGTTTCTGGAACAGGTCACGTGGACTGTGGGCCCAGCCTGTACTCCTTTCTTTTTTTTTTTTTTTGAGATGGAGTCTTGCAATGTCACCAGGCTGTAGTGCAGTGGCACGATCTCGGCTCCAGCCCATACTCTTACATGGTGTGTGGCTGCCTCGCTGAGAAACCTGTTGTACTGACAGAGGGACTATGGCGCTCTGCCAGGGCCAGGGAACTGCCTAAAGCTCCACAGCAGACTGCAGTAAAGTCAATACTACAACTCAGGGCTCCAGCCCCCATGCCTTTTGTCTCTGGGGGGCTGGGCTGGGGTGGAGCCAGGTCAGGGAGGGGCTGGGCTGGCCACACCTGGGTTCCTGTCCCCCTAGTATCTATGAGAAGGGCAAAGACCTGGTGGTCCTGGAGTTGGCGACCCCCCCACTGACCCAGGATCTGCTGCAGGAGGAGGTGAGGAAGGCCTGGCCCCAGTCACTCGCACCCTTCCCCACCCACTGGGACCACCTACTGACCAGCCCCACCCTTGCTCCCAGGACTTCTACATCCTGGACCAGGGAGGCTTCAAGATCTATGTGTGGCAGGGACGCCTGTCTAGCCTCCAGGAGAGAAAGGCTGCCTTCAGCCGGGCTGCGGTGAGCCCTGGGGCCCAGTCTGAGAGCAACAGAGCACTGCCCTAGGGTCTTCGTGTGGAGGCAGCACTGGCCCGGATCTAAGGAGGAATCAGCCCTACCCTGGAGTTAGACTTGGGAAACATCCTATGCCGGAGTCTTAAAGGGGTAGTAGCCCCGCCCTGTGAGCCCTGAGAGTGAAGAAACCATGTGTAAAAGGGGCACGTGGCCCTGTCTTCAGGTCCTGGGGCACCTACTGACTGGGCGGCCCCGCTTTCTCAGGGTGGGACTGGGTGGGAAGACAGGGCTCTGCCTGGGGTCCGTGAGGGTTGACTTGGCCTGTCCTGTCTGAGGCCTGGACCAAGGGGACCCTGCCTGCCCTCAGGGACTTCAGAGAAGTCGGTGGTGACAGAGTCAGTTCGTTAAGTGGGTCATGGGCTCGGTTAATTAACGCTTCTCAGAGCTTGGCTGTCCCAGGGGGTAGGTCTCTGGGGGGCGGGAGTGGAACAGTGGACTCGGTCGCAGGACTGACGGTGCCTTCCGCCCCAGGGCTTCATCCAGGCCAAGGGCTACCCGACCTACACCAACGTGGAGGTGGTGAACGACGGCGCCGAGTCGGCCGCGTTCAAGCAGCTCTTCCGGATTTGGACTGAGAAGCGGAGCAGGAACCGGCGGCTCAGCAGGATCGGTGAGTGGGCGGAGCAAGCCGGAGGGGGCGGGGCCTGGCAGGAACCTGCAGCTCGGCGGGACGGGTGAGTGGGTGGAGTGAGATGAAGGGGGCGGGGCCTGGCCGGAACTTGCAGCTTGGTGGGACGGGTGAGGGGCGGAGTGAGCTGGAGGGGGTGGGGCCTGGCAGGAAACGGCTGCTCCGAAGGATGGGTAAGTGGGTGGGGAGGGGCCCCAGGGGGTGAGACAGAACCTTCTTGGGTTGGGGAAAAGGGGCGTGGCCAGCCGAGGACGGAGCAGGGCCTGGAATCTTGCCGGATGGTTGAGAAGTAGGCGGGGCGGGGATGGTGTGGGAAGAGATGGGGCAGAAGGTGCAACTAACACCTGCTGCCCCACCTTCAGATAAACTGATTCATGTAAAGCTGGACGTGGGCAAGCTGCACAGCCAGCCTGAGTTAGCCGCCCAGCTCAGGATGGTGGACGACGGCTCTGGGAAGGTGGAGGTGAGGGGCAATGGCTTAGCTGGGGGAAGATGGGGACATGGAGGTAAGCTTTGCCTACATGTGAACGGTATCACTGCTATCTAAAGTGACTCAGCTGCACATCCACACACAATCAGGGACACCAAAGGACACGTACATTTATACACTCTCCTAACAGGCGTTCATACACAGCAATAGGCACTCACACAACAGACACACAGCACAGTAACACTTGGACACTTAAATTCGCCCTATGGTCACATGTAGGACAAAATCAAACATACTCTCATACAGACAGACATACACCTTGTAATTGCACATAATCACAGCCACACAATCATAGCCAAGTACACAACTGCAAACATGTAGCTGCAAAAACTCTACATCAGAAATGACCATAGTCACACAACCATCAACCACCCACAGACACACCAACACACACATGATCACACATAATCACAGCTCCACACACCCAACCCCAGCTCACAGCCATACACTGTCAACCACTCATCCCGTCCCAGCCCAGTGTTCTGCAAGAGGCAGGGGTTGAGGGCCACTTCCAGGCTCTGAATAGGGTGGGGTTGCATCTTGTTGGCTGACCCCCTAGCAGAGCCCTGAATTTTTTAGGCCCTAGTTTTTAAATAAAATGGGGGCAGAAACCGTTGTCCCATCTGGCCCCAAGGCTGATATGGGGATGCTGTGAAATTGTGGGAACAGAACTGCTGGGCCTGTGTGAGGGCTCCCAGTTCTCGAAGTAGGTGGAGGTCAGAGAAAATAGCAAGGTTTCCTTTTTCCTTTGCTCTAATATGGATGGACAGAAGCAATGAGTGAAGAGACTGAGAGAAGAGGAAATGCAACAAGGGAGAGGGGTGGGGAGCAGGGAAAGAGGAAGACAGAGAAGGGACCATAAAGAGAGACAGAGAGAAGCAAAGACTGGGAAGGACAGGGATGAGAAGGAGACAGAGGGAAGGGAGGAGGAGCTGGGTGGAGGAAGAGCAGAAAGCAGTGAGGTACCGGAGAGGAGGAGGAGTCAGGGAGAGATGGGATAGACACAGAGAAGGAGAGCCAGATAGGGAGGGGAGACGGAGACAGGAAAGAAGACAGGAGGATGAGGGAGAGGGAAAGAGCACTCCAGGACTCAGGCGCCAAGCAGAGAGTCAGGAAGGGGATCCTCCTGGCAGGCAGTGGACAGGCAGGCAGAGAGAGGGCCTGAGCCAGGGGGCCTGGCTGCCCGGTAAGTGCCACTCTTAGGCAGCCTGTGATAGAGTCAGCCCCTTTTGTGAAAGGCAGCGTTCTGGCTGCTCTGGTCTGGAGGGCAGCTCCCCAGGGACAACTGCCAGGGTCTGGGGGGGGGGTGGGGAAGGACACCCAGGCATTGTCTCCTGCTGTGCAGAGGTGAAGTAAGGGAGGCGTCACCATCCCCAGTATACAGGTGGGAAAGGCCCAAAGCTTGGAACAATGTCACTGCCAACACAGGGCCGACCTGGGAAGTGACCAGAGTCTGCCTGGCTCCAGGCTCGGCCACCCACAGGAAGAAGAAACCACACTGACCGATGTGAGGCGGTGTTTTCACTTCGGTCTTTGAACAGGCTTTGTGTTTTCTAAATGACACTTGAAAATGGGAACTTGTTCAAGAGCTCCAAGACTTCCCTTTCCGCCCGGCTTCTGTTATCCTGGCCTGAGCAGGGAGCAGCTGTGAGGGGACCCAACTGCCCCTACCAAGGGCTGTGGTTGGTGGGGTCGGGACTACGGCTGGGCATGTGGCTGGGATCGGTTCCATCATCTCCCACGTGTGGTGGGTTTCAGGAGTCCATGGAGAAAGGGTCACCTGCAGATCCTTGCACATGCCCAGCCCAAAGCCTGAAATGGGCCTGGAGCTGAGGGTGGGCCTCGGAGGCTGGGGAGAGCTTTCCAGCTAGGTGCAGGATGGGTGGGCTGGTTCAGGGAGATCAGCCACCTGTGCCCATTGGTGCCCTATTCCCCAGGTGTGGTGCATGCAGGACTTACGCAGGCAGCCCGTGGACCCCAAGCATCATGGACAGTTGTGTGCAGGCAACTGTTACCTAGTGCTCTACACATACCAGAGGATGGGCCATGTCCAGTACCTCCTGTACCTATGGCAGGTGCGCCAGCCTGAAGGAGGCGGCACTCACCTTAAAGCCCAAGGGCTGGGCTCTGAGAGTGAGATGGGAGAGCTGGGCCAGGCCCTCACTGCCCTACCTGCAGGGCCACCAGGCCACCGCAGATGAGATCGAGGCCCTGAACAGCAACGCTGAGGAGCTAGACACCATGTACCGTGGCGCCCTAGTGCAGGAGCACGTGACCATGGGGAGCGAGCCCCCCCACTTCCTTGCCATCTTCCAGGGCCAGCTGGTGGTCTTCCAGGTAGGGCTCACCTCGCCGCTGCGGCCTGCCTGCCTCTCCGTGGGCCGTGGCCCCTGCGCATGCTCCTCGGCACCTTCCTTTGGGCTCGGGACCTGCTTCTCCCTGGTTTCCCGGAGCTTGTCCAAGCTTGTCCCAGGAGCTCCAAGGTTAGCCCTGCCTGAGTTTCTCTCCCCAGTCCCAGAGCCAGATGAGGAAGTTGAGTTGAAAGGGAGCCAGGGGCTTGCCTTGGGTCACACACTGGCAAAACTGGTCCCCACTTTCCACCTCCAAGGCCTGAGCACCCATGCCCTGATCCCTCAGAGATGGGGTGAAGGGTCCATTTAGAAAGGGCCGGTCCTTATCCCAGACTGAGGGGATTCCTGCCCGCCACACCCAGAGGATCCCATACTCCTCAGATGACGTCACCAGTCAGGGCCTTGGTGGTTTCAAGCAAGGGTCCCTGAGCCCTGAGGCAATATGTCCCACAGTGGGACAGGAAGGGGTCCCTGGGAGCCCTTGCCCCAGCCTGAGGCCCTACTGTTCCATAGGAGAGAGCTGGGCACTATGGAAGGGGGAAGTCAGCGCCCACCACGAGGCTTTTCCACGTGCAAGGCACCGACAGCTACAGCACCAGGACTGTGGAGGTGCCAGCTCGTGCCTCCTCCCTCAACTCCAATGACATCTTCTTGCTGGTCATAGCTGGCGTCTGCTACCTCTGGTTTGGGAAGGTACCCACAGCACTGACGACTTGACTCATGCCCAGAGGTGGTGGTGCCAGGTGGGGGGGTGGTCCTCTCCATGGCGGATGCAGACTTTGAGTCCAGCCTCAGATAGATCAATGGGGGAAACGGGGAGGAGAAGACATAGTGTCCCCTCTGGAACTCAGGGAAAATTACAAAGTGACAGGCAGAGCCAGGTCCTCCCCTCCTTACTCCCTGGAGCACGGGGCATGTTACTTCCCAGGTCTCTTGGGAAAAGGGGAGGCCTATGTCAGTTTGCTGGAGTTTTCTCTAATTTTCAGCATAAACTATGACTGACCCTCTAAGCCTAGAGGCCTCCCAACCCATGCTCTGGACCCCCCGGACAGTCCCAGACCCTGTGATCCAGATGAGCTAGGGACACAGGCCTGGAGGGTGAGGAGATGCATGTTCACTGGTGCCCTGCCGCCAGCTTAGGCCTCCTGTAACTTGGGCCTGGTACCTCCCCATACACCCTGTGAATGGGATATGGGGCTGGAGGTGAGACCCCTCCTCATGTAGGGCCTGAGCCATGTCTTTGCCTGCTAGGGCTGTAACGGTGATCAGCGTGAGATGGCGCGGGTGGCGGTCACTGTCATTTCCAAGAAGAACGAGGAAACGGTGCTGGAGGGTCAGGAGCCGCCCCACTTCTGGGAGGCCCTGGGAGGCCGGGCCCCCTACCCCAGCAACAAGAGGTAAAAGGGTTGGCAGGAGAGTGTTCTTACCCAGAGGAGGAACTGAGGCTCAGAGAGGATGGGTGACTGGGGTTCACACACACAGCTGGAGAGACAAGACTAGGACCAAGGCCTCTCAGCTTCCCCCTCACAGAGGGTCCCAGGAGCACAGCCCACCCTTCACGCCCGGGCCCGAGTAACTTGGGTCTGGAAGATGCTGGGGCGGGTGGGGAAGTGGCGCCCTCTGCTGGCAGCATCCCCTCCCTGCACGGTCTTGGTCCTGGGCCAGGAGACAAAGCACGTTCCCCACCCTACAGTCCCCGGCGGTCACGGTGCCCGGTGTGCGCATCTACGGTGTCATAGGACATGTAGGTATACAGTGCGTGTGAGGGTGCAAGAACAGGTGTATTCGGGGTGTCGTGTGTCTGCTGGGTAAGCAGACAGGGTCTGTGTAGGAGGTAGGAGTAAGGCCTCAAGGGGAGGAGGGAGCCGAGTCCACGTCGCTCTTGGCCCGTCTGTGGGGCTTGGTTTATGCACTGCACTGCCTTGCCCCCAGCTCTCCTGAGCTCGGCATTCCTGTCTCCCAGCCTGCCTTTCCTCCTTCCACCTTGGGCTGGAGACCTGATCTCTGCCAGGGGTGGGCCGAGGAGCTCCCATCCCAGGGAGGCGAGACTGCAGCTCAGGCCCTCCCCTTCCCCTGCAGCCCTCTCCTAGGAAATTCATGGGCAGCTTGCATCACAGCTGGGTGGGCGAGAGCTTTCTCCGTGAGCAGAGAGGGACCCTGTGCCCAGAGCAGAGTGCTCCAGGAGTGGAATGGTGGGGCTCCAGGAGGGCCCAGGCCTCCCACTCCCGAGAAGTGGCTTCCAGCCCCTGGGCTGGGGCACGTGTGCCACAGGCTGGTGTGGCCCTCTGCGTGGCTCACAGCCTTGCTGTCCTTGCTGGCCAGACTCCCTGAGGAGGTCCCCAGTGTCCAGCCACGACTGTTTGAGTGCTCCAGCCAGATGGGCTGCCTTGTCCTTGCAGAAGTGGTGTTCTTTAGCCAGGAGGACCTGGGCCAGTATGACGTCATGTTACTGGACACCTGGCAGGAGGTAAGGTGGCCACCCCTGCCTGGTGGGACTGTGAACGGGGGTGTGTCAGTTTGTGTAACTAGGTGTGTATGTAGCCTTCTGACTGTACAAAGGGCTTTGGGTGAGTCTGGGTGAGTCTCGCTACGGTGCCTGTGAGACCACGAGTGAGGGGGTCATCAGGTGGCGGCAGTGAGCCTACGGGAGACAGGTGTGCTGGGACTCGGGTAACTGTGCTTGCGTCGTGTGTGGCTCCACACACGTGACAGTGCCCGCGGCCAAGCGTGTGTCGATGCTGCAGGTGACTGAGTGGAACTCCAGTGTGTGGCTTGGTGTGAGCGTTTGCCTTTGTGCACTTGTGACACTTTGTCGTGACTATAAGGTCACGTGACGCTAGAACTGGCCAGACCAGTGGCAACTGGTGAGCATGCGCGAGACTGTAACCAGCTGTGGCTGAGTGATGGAAGGCTGTTTGTGGGGCTGTGCAAACAGTGCTGTTGTGTTTGTGTGCAGCTGTGTCTGACAACAGTGGCTGACAGTGTGTGGCAGTGGATGAGTCTGTGTCCCCAGCACTGTTTGAATTGGTGATGAAGCTGTGTGCTCCCATCTCACTAAGAACAAACCCAGAGCCCTTACCCCAGCCCTGCGTGACCTGGCCAGCCCCAACTCTTTGACCCCCTTTCCTCCCCTCCCTGCTTCTGCGGCAGCCACAGCAGCCTCCTTGTGTTCCCTGAATGTGCCAGGCTCGCGGCCACCTCGGGGCTTTTACACTGGTGGTTTCTTCTTGTTAGGACACCTTTCCCCAGGCATCCATCCGATTTGCTCCCTCACGAAAGCTCTAGAAGGGCAGGGATTTTTGTCCATTTTCTTTCATTGTTGAATCCCCAAAACGTAGACCGATGCTCGGCATACAGCAGGTGCTTTATAAATATTTGTGGATTGATCTCCAGGTAAATCACACAAGAAAAGTTTGCGGATTGAATGTGTGCATGCATGCATTCCCATGACCGTCTCGTGTGTTCAACATGTGGGTGGGGCCACTTGCTGGGTGGGTCTGGATGGACAGGGATGTGTATGTGGGGTTCTGTCTAGGACGTCTGATGGACAGGGAGGGGTCAGCTCTGGGCAGCCCTCCATGCCAAAAGTCAGGCCCCCTCTGTGGCCCAGATCTTCCTGTGGCTTGGGGGAGCTGCAGGTGCATGGAAGAAGGCGGTGGCCTGGGGCCAGGAGTACCTGAAGGCACACCCAGCAGGGAGGAGCCTGGCCACACCCATCGTGCTGGTCAAGCAGGGCCACGAGCCTCCCACCTTCACGGGCTGGTTCTTCACTTGGGACCCCTACAAGTGGACTGTGAGTGAGACCTGAAAACCCTAGCCCTACTCTAGTATGAGGGGAGAGGGGCCGGACCTGGGCTGAGGGAAGGAGGCGGCACTGCTCGGGCTGGGGCTTGCCAGTGTTCGAGAGAGACCTGGTCTTGTCCTCAGGCCCCTCCTGAGTCCCACTGGTGCCCCCTCCTCCTGCCTTGATACTTGCCCCCATTCTTGCTCTAGCCCGACCTGTCCAACAAGGAAGTGGTGGAGGGCAGCCCGGGAACAGCATCGCTCATCTCTGAGATAACAGCAGTGAGTCCTGGGGCCCTAGGCTTCCCCGCAGGGGCCTGGGCGCTGACGGCATGGTCCTGATGGGCAGGGGAAGTGCTAGGCCCTGGTAGGTGGGAGGGGCTGCGGGGGGGAGGGGAGAGGCCTGTGGGTTCAGTGCAGCCTCCCTGTGGGCTACCGAGTCCCCATCCTCCCCAGCCTGAGACTCCTCTCTGGACAGGAAGTCAACAGCTTCCAGCTAGCCAGAGGGCCAGGCAATGGCAGAGCAGGTGCCATGGCCCTTCAGGCCCTCAAGGGCTCCCAGGATGGCTCAGGGAATGAGCTGATTCGGGGCCCCAAGTCGGGTGGCATCAGCAGCACCAGCGCCTCGATCAATGGGGCCCTGCCCCGGGAGCAACTGATGCACCAGGCCGCTGAGGACCTGCCAGAGGGCGTCGACCCTGCCCGCAGGGAGGTGGGCACCTGAGACCCCTGCCCCTCACTGCCCCAGCACTGGTGCATCTGCCACTGAGCTGGAGGAGCCCGAGGCAGGAACCCCTGGTGGTCGGCAGCTGCCGTGGTGACGCCCTCCGCTCTACCTCCCCCAGTTCTATTTCTCAGACTCTGACTTCCAAGGTATCTTTGGGAAATCCAAGGAGGAATTCTACAGCATGGCCACGTGGAGACAGCGGCAGGAGAAAAAGCAGCTGGGCTTCTTCTGAGCCCCGGCCCCCTACCCCAACATACCTACGACGCTGGGGACGCCCTGCTCCCACGCCCCTCAGAGGCTCTGCTCATCCTCTGCTTGTCAGTAAAAGCAGGCCGTCCATACAGGCTGTGGTATGTTTGTTTTTTCCAGCCGGGGCCACTCAGCAGGTCTACGTCTCAGGGAAAGGCACCTCCGGGGCTGGCAGGGGTGAGCTCTCAGTGCCACCCCCCAGAGGGATTTGTACCCCACTCAAGTGTGTACAAGCATGGTAGAGAGTGAGGTGCTGGGGCTCCAGCACTCAAGAACATGGGGGGGGGCACAGACATGCACACTTCACAGGGGATTTTCTGGCATCCAGGTAAAGAGACCACAAGGCTTAATCTCATCGTGATTTTTATAAAAACCCTGGACCATGGGCTGGCCGGAGGGTGGGAAGGCTGCAGTGTTGTCCCTAACGGAATGAAAGACAGCTCCCAGTCCCCAGGGAGGCGGCAGCACACACTATGTTAGAGCTGAAGGAAGTTTGGGGGCCTAGCTCCGAGCAAGAGGCTGGGAGCAGCCAGCCCTGGCCCTCGTGTGGACCCCACTGGCTTCCCCCAGTCTAGTCCTGGAGGGAGATCTTCACAAAGAGAGTGGCTGACGGATGCTGGTCCCCGTTCTTAGACAAGAGGTGGACATGACGGTATCCTGGCAGGTGGACGGGCAGGAGGGAACACCAAGTTCTGGTCACTCTGGGAGATGCTTCAAGGGACAGCCAGCCCTAGCCCAAGAGATGCCAGGCCCTACTTTCCACCACCTGGCCTTCCTCTTCACACTCACCTTGCTTGAGGCTGTTCAAGGGGATGGTACTCTGGCCAATGAAGTCGTTCTTGGAGGAGGCGTCGTAATCCTCCACTACGAAGCGGACGAGGGCAAGGTCAGGCACAATGACCTCAAATGCAAACTCCGTGTCCCACCATGGGTTGAAACCTAGGGGAGGACAGGCACCATATCAACCGCATGGACAGCAGCCCCAGCGGCCCGGCCCGGGCCCAGCACCTACCGTTGTTGGTGATGACAGCCGTCTGGCGGCTGGCCACGTCCCGGCTCACACCGTGGATCTCTACCGTCACCTTGGGGTCCACGATTGAATTCTTGTTCTTATTGACTTTTGGCAGCTGCTGCCCCGAGATGACCTGAGGAAAGGCAGGGGACAATGGACAGTTCAGGAGCCACAGTGAGGGGAAGGGGGCCCATGGACACCTGTCCCTCCTGGGTCCGGCGTACCCTGATGTTGAGCCGCTTCCGTGCCCACCAGGGCCCCTGAGCCAGGGCGCGGGGGTTGAAGGTGGCGTTAGGATCTCGCAGGAAGGCGGGCTTCAGCACGTACCCACAGGCCCCGTTGTCCTGGAAACGGCCCTGGTACACGTCCATCTCCGCCCCAGGTGTCTGGAAGTTCAGGGCCACTGCAGGCAGGACAGAGCAGTTGCAGGCTGTGGGCTGACCCTGGGGCCCTAGAGCACAGCCTGCTCGGGTACACTGAGGCCTAGGGTCACAGTGAGATACATCACGCCAATGCCTGCTGCCCTCCTGCCACCCTCAGTGACCCACCACGCTAACCACCCCTTCCCTTTCTGGTGTCGGAACTCAAAGGGCTCGTGTGCTAATGAGGTTTCAGACACTCACTTGCTGGTGGACAGGAATTTCCAGACTGACAGCAGCAGCTCCACAAGGCCCCGCACTTGACCGTGCTTGGTCCTCAGAGCTCCACTGCATGGCCTTCGAGGCTCCAGGCCTCAGGACTGAAACCCTCCTCCAGCCCCGACCAGCCCATACCGATCTGGCAGCCCCCGTTCCACATCTCCACGGGGCTGTAGTTGGAGGAGTCTGTTCTCCATCCGGCCGGGTAGATTCTGCTCAGGTGTTCCACGTTGTGGCGGACGAAGCTGTTTCCTGAGGGGAGCTGTGGCTCAGCCGGCAGTGGCCGCCTGGTGAGGCCAAGCCCTGCCCTGCCAGTTCTCTGGCAGAGCAGGGGAGGGGGCGAGGCCAGGCCTCACCTGATTCTTGGAGCAGTCGAAGGGCACGGTTCTCAGAGAAGGATGCCATCTCGTAGAAGGCCTGCCCAGGGGTGCCAGGACTGGAGAAGCCCCCAAAGTGGACGCTCTTGCAGTAAATGACCATGTCAGAGAGCTCCTGCGCTAGCCTGAGCTTGTCCTCCTGGGGGCCACGGGGAGGCCCGGGTTAGATTCAGAGGTTGGGGCAGGGTACGCACTGAGAAAGCCAGAAACCCAGGTGCAGAGAGACAGAGGGAGGGAGACAGAGAGTGGGCAGAGGGTCTGAGTGACAGCCGCAGAGAACTGAGTCAAGGCAGACCTCCCAGGGGAGGGGGGAGGCCCGGCCGCCCCGCCCCGCAGCTCCCCCTCCAACCTTGGGCTTGTGCTGCACGCGGCTCCTCACCGCCTCATCCTCCATCTCAGCAGCCTCGTCTTCATCTGACACCACAGGGGCCTCAGGGCCACCCTCCCCTCCAGGGGGCAGGAGTCCCCCCAGCTTCTTCCCCTTCAGCAGGATCTTCCCCTTCAGTTGCTAGGGGTAGAGGGGCAACTGGTCAAGACACACCTGTCCTCCTGGCCAGGCTCCCCGCCCTCCCCCCGGGTACCCCCCTCACCACCACGCACCTCAGGGGAGGGCAGGCTGTTGGTGACCCCATCCAGCGGTTGGTTCAGCAGCATGGGGCCCAGGATGCCGTGCAGGTGCCGGGCCATCACACGCTGCTGCTCCAGGGTGCAGTGGTTCTCCAGGGACAGGATGACGGGGTAGGGGGACGCCTGGAGGCCCAAGGGCACATTAGGAGGACTGGCCACCCCTAGCAGCCCACTCCTCGCCGGCCAGGGGCACGCCCACCTTGAAGGCGTAGTCCCGGATGGCCCTGAGCACGTCGCAGAAGAGGATCTTGGAAGTGAAAGTGTAGCCGTGGTAGATGATGGGTTCCTGGTTGGGCCCGTCCCAGCAGTCCAGCTCCAGGCAGCGGCAGCCTTTGCACAGTGCCCTGTGGGGAGGGTGGCGGCTAGGACCCTCCAGGTCCCATTCTGGGTCCCACCCAGACTCCCGCCCCAAGGCTTCCCTGGGCAGCACCGGATGTAGGCCTCAGTGCTGCTGGGCCCGGTGAGCTGGTCCTCCAGCAGGTAGGTGTTGTGTGAAGAGGACACCAGGTAGTGGCTGAGCGGCTGGCCCATGTCCTGGTAGACACGGCGGTGTGCCAGGCTGAAGGCGCTGCCGTCGGCTGACAGTAGGTACATGAGGAAGCCGTCCTTGGTCATCTGCCGCTGCGCCTTGGCTGGGAGGGAAGAGGCCACTGCCAGTCAGAGCCAGCCTCCAGCAGGCCCTCCTGGGTGCCCACCCATCTGGACGGAGGAGCCCCCTGACCCTGCTCGCCTGCCTGGCCCGAGCCGGTCTTCCAGAGCTCTTGGAACTAGGGTAAGTCTGTGGCTCAAGACCAGACTGTGGCTACTCCAGAGTGGGGCCCTGTCTCTACCTCCTCCCCTGTCTGCACACTCTAAGGCCCCTGAGGACAGTGTCATCTCCCCCTCTTTTGTACCCCCAGACTGGAGCTCCAGAGCAGGGCCCCCTCTTCTCTGCTCTGGTATATCTCAAAGCTGGGCCCAGAATGAACACAGAAAAGGAAGCAGGAATGGCATCTGCTTTTCAGCCGCCTCTCGTTTCCTGAAGAAGGGTCCTCAAAGCCCCCTGAAGGAGGTGCCAAGAGGCAAAGGGGACCAGAGAAGGGCAGGGATGCCGGGGTCGTGTCACTCATCTGCTGGCTCTCATGGGACAGGCAAGTGCTGAGCAGGGGCCGTGGATGGCTGAGGCTGCCCCTTCTCCCCCACTCCCTCCTTTCTGGCTGAAGTCTCCCCAGGGGTCTCCCGGGCCAGGCCCAGTGCGGCCGCCCTGCAACAACTCTCACCGGTCTCGCTGGGCTCATAGCGCTCAATGAGGGAGAGAGCCAGCGCGGGCCCCGCCGCCGTCTCCCGCTGCTGGTGCCGCAGGAACGCCACTAACTGATCCACCGACAGAGTCTCCCCTGAGCCTGCGGCCTCGGCGAAGGTGCGGTCGATCTCCGCCCGCTGGGTCAGCATCTTGTAGAAGGCCTCGATCTCCTCGTCCTCCAGGGAGTCTGTCTGGGAGCGGTCACACTCCTGCAGAGCCAAGACAGTTGGCTGTCAGAGCAGGCCTGGGGCCAGCAAGGGTGCCATGGGCAGGCAGCCCCACCCCCGCTCCTGCCTCACCCTGAAGATCTTCCGGGCATAGCTGTCGTCCACCTGGATGTTGAGCTCCTTCAGGAAGTTCTGCAGCTCCTTGAAGCTCATCTTGTTGTCCTTGTTTTTGTCAGCTTTTCGCAAGCAGGAGTGAATCCAGCTGGGCAAGAAGTAAGGAAAGAACCCAGGAATCCTGGAACCCACCACAGTCACAGCCAGAGCCACAGATGGTTCCATCTGAAGCCACCTATAGCCACAGCTCCCTGCAGCCTGACCTACGACACATCCATGTTTCAGTGGCCTCTTCAGAGGAAAACGTCACATCCCATTAAGGGGTTTTTCCTATTTGCTGTTTCTTAAACATTTGAATTTTTTTTTTTTTTTTTTTTTTGAGACGGAGTCTGGCGCTGTCGCCCAGGCTGGAGGGCACTGGTGTGATCTCAGCTCACTCCAACCTCCACCTCCTGGGTTCAAGTGATTCTCCTGTCTCAGCTCCTGCGTAGCCGGGATCACAGATGCCCGCCACCACGCCCAGCTAATTTTTTTATTTTTATTAGAGATGGTATTTCACCATGTTGGCCAGGCTGGTCTCAAACACCTGACCTCAGGTGATCCACCGAGCTCAGCCTCCCAGAGGGCTGGAATTACAGGTGTGAGCCACTGTGCCCAGCCAAACCTTTCAAATTTTTAAAAACAGTTCTTTTCTCGCTAAAAAAGGGCCCACTGTAGACAATTTAGAAAATGCAAAAAAGTAAACAAGCAAACAGATCCCCCATAGTCTGTCACCTCAGGATAAATACTATTCACATTCCAAGCATATCCTTTTTCTCTTTTTTTTTTTTTTTTTTTTGTGTGTGAGATCTCACTCGGTCCTCTAGGTTGGAGTACAGTGGCGCAATCACAGTTCATTGCAGCCTTGACCTCTGAGACTCAAGTGATTCTCCCACTACAGGTGTGCACCATATCACCACACCTGGCTTTTTTTTTTTTTTTGGTAGAGACAGGGTCTCCCTATGTTGCCCAAGTGGCTAGTCTCAAAGTCCTAGGCCCAAGCAATCCTCTGCTTTGGCCTCCCAAAGTGCTGGGATTACCAATGTGGGCCACCGGGGCTGGTTTCCAACATATAATATAAAATAATAAATATCCAACACTGAAGAAATGGATCAGCTGCGCGCGGTGGCTCATGCCTGCAATCCTAACACTTTGGGAGGTTGAGGCGGGTGAATCATGAGGTCAGGAAATCGAGACCATCCTGGCCAACATGGTGAAACCCCGTCTCTACTAAAAATACAAAAATTAGCTGGGCATGGTGTCATGTGCCTGTAATCCTAGCTACTAGGGAGGCTGAGGCAGGAAAATCACTTAACCAGGGAGTCGGAGGTTGCAGTGGGCCGAGATCACATGACTGCACACCAGCCTGGTGACAGAGCAAGACTCCATCAAAAAAAAAAAAAAAAAGAAAAGAAAGAAATGGATCACTAATTTATAGTGCATACACTCAGTGGAACATTATATAGTCATTAAAGCTGTTTATGGAAATAATTATGATATGTTACACAGAAAATGGACTATGTATGTATGACTTCCACTATTTTTGGCAGATGCATCATTAGGCAAATTAAAATGCTGAAAGGCTGGGCTTGGTGGCTCACGCCTCTAGTTCTAGCACTTTGTGAGGCTGAGGCAGGTGGATCGCTTGAGCTCAGGAGTTTGAGACCAGTCTGGGCAACATGGCAAAACCCCATCTCTACAAAAAATACAAAAATTAGCCATAGTAGCATGCACCTGTAGTCCCAGCTACTCGGGAGACTGAGGAGGGAGGATTGTTTGAGGCTGCAGTGAGCCGTGATCATGCCACTACACTCAAGCCTGGGCAAGAGAGTGAGACCATGTCTCAAAAAAACACATAAATAAATTGCAGAAAAAATATTAGAAGGAAAATGCAAATATCAGAAGCTTCTGGAAGAGATGGATTTTTATAACTTCATTCTAACGTATATGTTTTCCAAATTTTATATCTATGGATATATAAGTGGAAAAGAATAATGATGACAGAAAGCCAGGTGAAAAAAATCCAGTTCAGAATGGTCCAGCCAAGCACAAGATTCATGTGCTGGAGGCTATTCAGCAGCTGGAATGGCTTTATGATCTTAAGGTCTGGGCAGCAGGACTCTGCAGAGCGCATGAGATTGTCCAAGGTCAACACTCTGCCAAAGGTGTGGCTATGACAAAAACGCCACAGAACTGGGCTTTTTAAAAAGCTCACAGTAGGCCGGGCGCGGTGGCTCACGCCTGTAATCCCAGCACTTTGGGAGACCCAGGCGGGTGGATCACGAGGTCAAGAGATCGAGACCATCCTGGGTCAACATGGTGAAACCCCGTCTCTACTAAAAATACAAAAAATCAGCTGGGCATGGTGGCGCGTGCCTGTAATCCCAGCTACTCAGGAGGTTG
>NW_016107706.1:2139134-2144241 GCF_001604975.1 Cebus imitator | reverse complement strand
CCCCCCCCAAAAAAAAAAAAGTCTTTCACATGCTCAAAAACACACAGAAAAGGAAATTAACAGGCTCCAAATGTGTCCCCTAAAGAGTGGATATACACCAGCAATGAAAAATTAGAAAGTGAAATTAAGAAAACAATTCCATTTACAGTAGCAGCAAAGTGAATAAAATGCTTTTAAAGAAATTGTTTAAAACCTGGAAAACCGTAAGGCACTGTTGAAAAAAAAGAAGATATAAATAAATGGAAAGACATTACATGCTCATGGATCAGACACTTGCCATTATTAAACTGGAAATATGCTGCAAATTGATCTCCACATCCAGTACAATCCCTATCAAAATCCTGCTGGCTTCTTTGCAGAAATTGACAAGCTAATCCTAAAATTCATATAGAAATTCAAGGGACCCAGAATAGCGAAAGCAATATTGGAAAAAACAACAACAACAAAAAAACAAACAAATTTAGAGAACTCACACTTCCTGGTTTCAAAGCTTACTACAAAGTTACAGAAACCAAAACATGGTGGTAATGGTGAACAGACATACAGACCACAGAATAAAACTGAGAACTCAGGCCAGGTGCAGGGCTCACTGCCGGAACCTCAGCCCTTTGGATCAGGCAAAGCCTTCCTAGATATGATGCCAAAAAACAACATTAAAAAAGTGTATGAATTATGCTTCATCAAAATAAAAAACTTTTGTGCTTCAAAGAATATCAAGAGGCTGGTCTGAGCGCAAGATGTTTACAACTAATCATTCACAACTGGCTCCAGATTTCTTTGTTCCTTCTTCACTCTGTTTCCCTTTTCTAGCCTAAAAAAAGACCCATCAAGAAAGAGACACCCCACAGAATGGACAAATTATTTGCAAGCATAAATCTCATAAAAGACTTGTATCTAGACGATATAAAGAGTTCTTACAACTCAATAATAAAAAGACAAATGATCCAAAAAATGGGCAAAGGACCTGAACAGATATTTCTCCAAAGAAGATATATAAATGTACATGAAAAAAAAAATGCTCAATATCATGAATCATTAGGGGAGTGCAAATCAAAATCACAATAAGATACCACTTCATATCCACAAGGGTGTCTATAATCAAAAGGACAGATGTCATGTCGTCAAAGATATAGAAAACGGAAACCCTCATTGACTGCTGGTGGGAGTGTAAATTGGTGTAGCCAGTTGGGAAAACGGTTTGGCAGTTTCTCAAAAGGTTAAACATAGTTACCGTGTGACCCAGCAGTTCTACTCCAAGAGAAAGGATAACACATATACACACCAAAACTTACACAGGAAGGTTAATACCAGCATTCTTCATCAAAGCCCAGAAGCGGAAGCAATCTAAATGTCCACCACCTGGTGAGGCGATAAATAAAATGTGGTCTATCCATACAGCAGAATATTACTAGACAATTAGCAATGAAGTGCTGATAGCTGCGACATGAATGAACACGCAAACGTCATGCTAAATGAAGGAAGCCAGTCACAAGACTCCGTGATCCCGTTTCTCGGACATGCCTAGAGCAGGCAAGGATATACAGGTATTGATCGACTTATGACCTATGCAGCTACGACCATTCGACTTTATGACCACAATCGCTAGCCACGACTGCTCTGCGTCTGGCAGCGCAAACGCTGCCCAGCTGGGTGTACGACAGTGCGGACCAGCTTCCGGCAGCACTACCATCTCCACGCACACATAGCCTACTCAACTTACGACCAAATCATGTTACGACCGGCCTGTCGGAACCCATCGTGGTCGTAAGTCAAGCACTGGCTGTAGAGGGAGGAAGCAGACGAGTAGGGCCGGGGCCGGGGGTCGAGGTCAGGTGGGGAGGGACTGCCAGGGGTGCAGGGTTTCTTTCTGGGGTGACGGAAATGCACGAAAATTGATTGCGGTGATGGCTGCACGACTCTGAATATACTAAAAAGCACTGAATCAGGTTCCACACTTTAAATGGGGTAATCATAGGGTATGTCAATTATACCTCAATAAAGCTGCCATAAAAAATGGAGAGAGCTGGCTCCACCCTAATCCATCCACGCCAGAAGCCTGACCACATTGAATCACACGCCAGGGGGTCACTGTGTAACTAAAGGTTGAAGTTAATTTGTTTTAAGCCCACAGGCTGGCCTACACACCAGACCTGGGGTACCTGATCACTCCCCAAAGAATGGCACAGGAAGGCACCATGGCCTCTGAACTCCCAGAGGAAATCGTGTAGTAACTCCAGAAAACATGATTAAGGTGGCGGGGGGAATTAAAAAGAATGATTAAAATCCCCAAGACTGGTCTCCCATTGCAGCAGGCTGCTCTGTCAGGCTCCCCAGACTCCCAACTCCATGCTGGGGACAGAGGAGGGACACAGGGTGTATCAGGGAGCAGCACAGCTGTTGGCACTAGGGTCAGACTAGACCAAAGAGGGCTTCATGTACCTTCCCCGCTTCCCCCACTGAATTGCATACCCCTCGCCAACCTGCCAAAATTTATATGTTGAAGCCCTAACACCCCAATGTGATGCTATCTGGAGGCGAGGCTTTGGAAGATAATTTGGTTTAGATGAGTTCATGAGGGTGAGGCCCTCGCAATTGGATTAGTGCCCTTACAAGAAGAGACCGCAGAGAACCTGCTCTCTCTCTGTGTCCCCCCACCATGTGAGGACACAGCAAGAAGACAGTCAGCAAAAGAGACAGCCCTCAGCAGGCTCCGACCATACTGGCACCCTGACCTTGGACTTTCAGCCTCCACACCATGAGAAAATTAATTTCTGTTGTTTAAGCCACCCAGTTTAAGGTATTTTGTTATGGCAGCCCAAAGTTACTAAACCGCCTTCCTACCCAGGTTGCCCTGGGATAACCACAAGCCAGGCCTGGACCTGCTGCCACCAGAAGGATACTGCTGAAGCTTCTGCCGCTGGTCCATGGAGCCCGAGTGGTGGATGATCTTGCGCAGCCCCAGCACCCAGTGCTGGGCGTCCGCTGGTGATGGGGCGATGAGGTCTAGTGTATTGCGCTGGTCCTTGAAGACGATGGAGAAGCAGCGGTCCTCGGGCACATCACGGGCGAACTTCTCCAGACCCTCGGTGCGGTGCCCCATTCGCACCTCCTGAATGTCCTCAATGGAGACTGTGAGGGCGGGACGGTGGAGGAGAGAGGGAGAGAACGCTGTGAGGTCAATGCCTGACCCCGACACGGCCAAGGCCACCATGGAGAGGGGCACAGCTGGGAGACACAGAGCCAGAGCCAGAGTCCAGATGGACGGGAGAGGAGCAGGAGGTCAGACAATGGAGGACAAACAGGGGAGAGGAAGACAGAAACTGGGGGAGGCAGAACATGAGACACGGTCATTGCAGGCAGAGTGGAGACACAGAGACAGATTTTAGGGCGGAAAGGGCATCTGGGACCCCAGGCCCGCTGTCTTGGTGATGGGGGGTGCAGGGCCCCAGGGAGAGGACTGGGGCAGGGCAGGGCTGGAGAGATGCGGAGATCACTCTGGAGTGCGGGGCCCATGACAGGGAAGGCCACACACCCTCTGACTGCACTGGACTTTGGGTCTGTCCTGCCCACACAAAGCCACAGAGCCACCAGGACCCCCTTCCAAACATTCAAGAGACTGTGACCACCCTGAGTTAGCCCTGGCCCTGGGGTCTATGGGCAGAGGGCCAAAGACAGAGGGAGAAGCCCTGGGTGGGAGGGAGACAGGGTCCTGCCCTGCGTGCAGCTGTGTGTGTCCTGACTTCAGGGAGCTCCTTAGCACCAGGTACAGGAAGCTTCTGCCTTCCCCAACCCCAAGAGGCGGATGGGAGGGTGCGCTGTGGGGCTCTGAGAGATGACATCATTCTGCCCTTAGGAGCCAAGGGGAGGGCCCTCCCCTCACAGCCCAGCCTTTCAAGCTTCAGGAAGATGCCAGGCCCCGCCTATCGCTTCCAATGTGCCCTCCGTGGCCTGCCCAGGAGCGGCCTGCCCAGGAGCCAGTCCCTCCAGCCAGGCTCATGCTGTGGCTCCCAGCAGCAGGACCAGGCTCCACCCCACCACGCCCCCTCCTGCCCATCCTCATCCATCTGTCCTGGCTCCTGAATAGTTCTAGCTCAAGTCCACCTGTCGATCCCCGCGCCCACCCACCCTGAGTGCCCAGGGGCCTCCTAGCCACCTGCAGGGCCCACATGCATGTGTGGCATGTGCCAGCCTGGGCCAGAGTGGGGCACGTGAGCCCAGGGCCATCTGGAGGACAGAGGACAGCACTGCTTAATCCCCTGACTGCAGCCCCTGGTGACCCACACGGCCCCACACAGGGTACAGCCGCAGCTGCCTGGGTCAGGAATAAAAACAGGAAGCCTGAGCCATGGAACCCCCCAAGGCCAGCGCCCTCACCCGCACCAGAGATGAAGTCCAGACGCCTTCACTGCTGATAACACTTTGGCCTCTGGGAACCAGAGTTATGGGGGTGGGTAGTAGTGGCAGGATTGGGGGAGTCTTAAAAAGCAGGCAGCAGAGCCAAAAAAAAAAAAAAACAGGGCAGAAGGGGAGGCTATTCCAGGCCTCCCTCACCTGGCCTCTGTTTCCCGGAGGGTAAAGAGCAATTGAAGACAATGGTCTCACTGCTCACCCGGAGAAGGGAGGCAGCCAACAACGCGGGCTCAGCATGAGGCCCCGGCTCAGCGTCTAAGGTCTCAAGGCCTTAAGGCCTTACTCTGCACTGCGCACACCTGGCTCCAGGACCCTGCACCCGACCCTGCAGCCCTCAGCCTCCTCCTCAGCCTCCTCCTCACCCTGCACTCGGCCCCTGCAGCCCTCAGCCTCCTCCTCAGCCTCCTCCTCACCCTGCACCCGGCCCCTGCAGCCCCTCGGCCTCCTCCTCACCTTGAACCCGGCCCCTGCAGCCCCTCAGCCTACTCCTCACCCTGCACTCGGCCCCTGCAGCCCCTCAGCCTCCTCTTCACCCTGCACTCGGCCCTGCAGCCCCTCAGCCTCCTCCTCACCCTGCACTCGGCCCTGCAGGCCCTCGGCCTCCTCCTCACCTTGAACCTGGCCCCTGCAGCCCTCAGCCTCCTCCTCACCCTGCACCCGGCCCCTGCAGCCCCTCAGCCTCCTCCTCACCCTGCAC
>NW_016107706.1:2121451-2137694 GCF_001604975.1 Cebus imitator | reverse complement strand
CCGGCCCCTGCAGCCCTCAGCCTCCTCCTCACCCTGCACCCGGCCCCTGCAGCCCTCAGCCTCCTCCTCACCCTGCACTCAGCCCCTGCAGCCCTCAGCCTCCTCCTCAGTCTCCTCTTTACCCTGCACCCGGCCCCTGCAGCCCCTCAGCCTCCTCCTCAGCCTCCTCCTCAGCCTCCTCCTCAACCTCCTCCTCACCCTGCACTCGGCCCTGCAGCCCCTCAGCCTCGTCAGCCTCCTCTTCACCCTGCACCCGGCTCCTGCAGCCCCTTAGCCTCCTCCTCACCCTGCACCTCGGCTCACTCTGGGCCTCCTGCCCATCTGCTCATAGCCTTCCAGCACAAGGGCCTCCTCTTGCCAGCCAAAACGTTCCTGCAGGAAAGGCCTGGGTCTCCCACTCCTCTATCTCCCCCTCACGCTTCCCAAGAGCTAGGTGTGCACTCGGAGCCATGCACACGTATGGGCAGATAGGTGGGCTCCCAGGAATCCCCAGGGCTCAGAGTGTAAGATCCACGTTCTCACTGTGCCCCGCCTACCAGCATCTAACAGGAAACCCCATATCAGGACAAGAGGCCCATGAAGGAGCCCGTTTGGCGCTACAGACAAAGTCAGGCGGTCACTCCTGTACTGTGTGGCAGCAGGCTCAGCTGGGGCTCCGTGTGGTGTTCTCAGAATGCCCTAGAGCCCTGACTGCTCAGACCCTGCCCTGCCCTGCTCACAAACCTTCCATAGCTCACAGCCCCAAGGAGCCAGCCGGCCCTCTGCGCCTGACCCTGCTCCTGCCCTGACTTTCCTTCCACTCCTGCACAGGCCACAGGCTGGCAGACCATACCTTCTCAGGGTCCTGTCCAGTGGCCTGAGACCTGGCAGACCCTTCCAGGGTGAAAGGCACCCTCCTGGGGCACCCTTGGTAGGTGGAATCTCCCTCTTCCTACCTTCCTTCATCACCCATGTTCAGTCTTGCTTATAGACCTGCCCCCCTCTCCCCACCCACACCCCAGCCAAGGGCTGGACAATGGACAAGGGGTCTCCAGGAGTCCCAACTGTGCGAAACCCAAGCTGCAGTGATCCACACCTGCTGTCCAATTCGGTAACCACTAACCACCTGGGGCCGTTTAAATATAAATTAGTTACAATTAAATAAGATTAAGAATTCAATTCAGCCTGCCTGCCTGCCTTCCTCCCTTCCTCCTTAAAGAGTTCAGTTCAGCAGTCACACTAGCCACATCTCAAGGTCTCAGTAGTCACAAGTGGCTGGTGGCTCCCTGCTGGACAGTCCACATACACAGCATCTCCATCCCCGTTCAGCTGCAAAGCATTGGTCTAAAGTGTCCCCACCAAGTAAAGGTGCAGAGGGAGACATCTCATTTTACAGGATCCTTAGGGAATTCTCTCCCTTAAAGGGCAGAAGTGAGCAGAACCTCTTCTCCCTGAGGCCTTGCAGGAGGCTCTCTCCATTTGTGGCCTGGAAACTTGGGTTCCTCGGCCTTTTTAGAAGCTTCCAGAAAGCCCACAGACGCACGAGGGCTCCCCAACAGTGGCCTCTGTGTGTCCCAGTCCTGCTCTGCCCTAACACCCCTCCTGTGGCTCCAGTCCCAGGGAGGAGCTGCCTCCTTCGGCCCCACCTCTACCCTGGCCACTCAAACCTGGAAGTACCTTATCTGCCTGGACCTTGGGCCTGGCTTTTGCCTTCACCACACCTGGAGTCCTAATCCGCCCAATTTCCCTCCTTCTGAGAAATGCATGAGTGGAGGCCTGTGAGTCCAGGCACCGCCGTCCAGCTCCCTCCCTGCTTCTGAGCCTGGTCGTCCTCTGTGGTCATGGTTAAGTGTCCCCATCCCTCAAAAGCTGTAGTCCTCGTCCCATGACTGCCCTCTCCAACCCAAACTAGGCTTCCATTTCCCGACAGGTAATTTAACTGGCTCCGCTCCCCGACCACAGCCAGCCTCAGTTTCCCCATTGCTAGCCCTGGTTGTATAAATGAGCTATGCCCCACCAGGCCAGCCTCGGTTTTCCCATCTGTGGTTTTGATCTGTGAGTGACCTCCACACTTGCCCAGCCCTGGCCAGATTCTGCACTCTGCCTCCTCCCCTGTGACACCAGGGTACTCACACAGCTGGGACTCTGGGGTCCGCATGACCTTGCGGGACTCCTGCCAGATGGTTTTGCAGTCCTCCTGCAACTTGTAGAAGCGCTCTCTCCGCCATGAGCTGGACTTCACCTTCAGCAGCTGGCTGCCCTTCAGCAGGGCCTGCAGATCCTTGTCATCCTGCAGGCCTGGGGATCAACGCTGGTAAGATGCCACCTTCTCCACTAGTTTCCCTTGCCTTAGACCCCATACTGGCGGTGCCCACCTCTGGAGTGTCTCAGAGCCCACTTTTCACCAGCCTCATCCTCAGCTCTGTTTACTCCTTCCTCCTCCACCCAAGCTCCAACCTGCTCCCAGAGCCCACCCTCCTCCAGGAAGTCATCCCTGATTGCCAGCTAAGGTGACCATGCAAACAGGCTGCCTGCCCACCCAGACCATGCTTACTGCTGCCCACAGCTGAATGAACAAAAGGCAGGCCGCTAATTCAAGAACCCCTGGTTCCTAGAGGACCAGGCCCTTAAGAAATGTTCTGAAAGATGGTTTCGAAAGATTAGGTGAGCCCTTCCTGGTCACACTTAGGGGTCAGAGTGAAGTGAAGGAAGCTGGGATCAAAAGATTAGGCAAAGCAAGAAGACAAAAGGGGGTCAGACACAGATGGAAACGGGCCCCAGAGTGTCATGGAGCCAAACAACGTCCCAACTCCAATAGCTCCAGAATCATCTGTGCCCAGGTTCCCGTGCCCTTCCCGACCAGCTGTGTCACCTGGGTGAGGGACTTCATGCTGCTGGGCCTCTGCTTTCCTGTGTATGAATGGAGATAGTCACAGCGGCCATCTCAGAGGGAAGTTCTAGGTTCAATGAGATGGTGCCTGAATCTGTGCAGGCCCTGAGATAATTGCAGTTGGGGTTCTTGGTGTCAACACTGTGGTTCTGTGGGACCCTTGTGCCCATCTCTGCCACCCTCACCCTTGTTGTCACCCCCACCTCTGACTTGAGCCCATATGAGTAAATCTCTGATCCTTGCTCCAAGAAGAGACAGGTGAGTCCACTGTAGCCTGTGTGTGGCTTGCTGGGATGGTCCTGTCCCTGGCTGCCCCATCCCCAGAGTTCCCAGGGTCTGGGGCCCCTCAGGATACAGCAGCTTTAAGGCACAGTACATCCCTTTCAGAAGCTGAGCAGGTCCTGGCCCAGAGCCCAGAGAGGAACCTGGTTGCTTGCCCCAGTCCTGCCCCACTCTTGCTGCTCTCAGAGGCGTGGGCTTCCAAAGATGTGATGCCCTCAGACAGGAGGCACCAAAAGGACGCCAGAGCCTTCACCATCCAGCAGGTCCTGCCAACTGATAGAGTTGATAACTCCACCCTTAGTAATCCATGGGTGTACTTATAGTAACATCTATAAGGGCATGTGTATATAGTGGGTGTATCATAATGGGTGTATCATCCTAGCCACAGAAATAGACCAGCAGCCAGCCCTATTCAGAGCCAATTGGCCGCTTCACTTCTCTCCCCAGAACGGTGTGGGCCATCAGCAATCTCTGTCCTGCTGCTCCAGCAGAGCGGCAGCCTCAATCCAGGGTCTAGTCTGAGAGGCTTGGGCCCACGTCTATGCGGCGAAGCCCTCACAAAGCCATAGGCCTTTTCTGTTCTGAGCCCAGATCCCCAACAGCAGATGGCCTCTCCCATTTTATCTACGCCCCTACCCCAGCGAGCCTGCCCTCCATATCTTCAGGGCCTGCAGAACCCTCTGGACCCTTCCCCAGGCTTCAATCACTCACACACTCTCTAACCCTCCCCAGTCTTCTGCTTCCAGGCAGGACAGAGGCCAGTGTCCATCCACACCCTATGGCTTTAGGTAACTCCCTTCCCTCTCTCTGCTTTTGTTCCCCCATCAGCACTGGGCTAAGAACAGCAAGGGGAAGGCATCCCTGGGCCTCCTCGGGGGTGACAGTCTGATGTGGCCTTCCTCCACCTTCATCCCAGATCTGTCCACCCGTTTGAAGAGCTGTTCTGCCTTAGTGTGAACAGCTCTTTCTTCGCCTAAGGGGGGTCCCAGGGGAAAAGAAGGGGGTTCCAATAAAATAGTCCCAACTACTGGCTGTGTCTGAGGGCCCCGGGACCAGAGGAAGGGCAGGGAGTTCCCAGGCTGCCAGAGGACAGGGCCACCTCTAGCCTCTGCTAGGGAATTCCACTATCCCTTCTAAGGCTGATGTCCCTCTAAAGCTGAGAGGGACATCTCCTCATCCTCTGCCAGCACCTGCCGCACAAGCTGGGCACATATCAGGGCAAGCCACTGCCAACAGCACGGATGGGGATGGAGTCAGGAGCCAGGAAGTAGAAGTTGAGCCCCACCCTCCTGTTCTGGAAAACACCATGAAGAGATGACATGCTCATCCTGTCCTGGAGCCAGGCTGTGGCCCCGTCTACAGTCAGGCAGAGATAAACACCCAGCTGCCAGCAATGCCTTCTAGAAGGTGGACATGAGTTCCAGGGTGATAATTCCAGAAAGATGACAGCCACAGCCTTCTGGACCACCAGGAAACCTGGGCAGGTGCCCTCATCTCTTAGCCTCAGTTGGGGCTCTTCTGTTTCTGAAGCTTCTAGCCTGCCTGCTTCAGCACCCTTGTTCCCTTAGCACCCAGAAAGTCTGTGGCACCTCCTCACCCAGCCCCACTCAATCCAGTCATAGTATTAGGTAGGTGCAAAAGTAATTGTGTTTTTTGCTATTACTTTCAACAGCAAAAACTGAGATAACTTTTGCACCAACCTAATAGCTTCTCCACCTGTGGGAGGGTGGTGGTGAGGGCCTTTGAGCTCAGCCTGGGTTGACTTGCAGCCTGCCCAGGCTAGCTGTGCACAGTGAGATGGTCATGTGCTGGGGCACACAGGGTGCTGCAGGTGCTAGTGGGAAGCTGAGGGAGGTGCCAGGAGTCCTGTCCCTATACCTAGGATGATGCATAATGAAGACACACTGTGCCTGGGACCCACATCAATACACAGCTACACAGATATGGCCACACAAATACACAGTCACAGCCTAGACCACCACACACACAACATCAAAGAGACAGTGAGCCACACACAGTGACACACTACCTCCCTCTGCTTTTGTTCCCCCATCAGCACGGGGCTAAGAAGAGTAAGGGTTGTTACTGTCAAAATTACACACTGTCGCAGGGAGTTTCAGTGTCACACTTAGTCATGCATAGCCACACAACATACAGTGCCAGAACATGATGGTGATGATAGAGGCTTCCGTAATAGTAGTTAATATTTAAATAAGATACTGTTCTTAGCACATGTACTTAATTCTCTCAATAACCGAGGAAGGCACTGTCATTATTCCCATTTTACAGAAGCGGAAACTGAGGCTCAAGGAAGCTGCATGGTGGAGTCAGGACTCAGAAGCAGGTAGTCTACCCACAGGGTCAGCGCTATGAAACTCCACGCAGCCACCATGCAGGGACACACTGCCACAGAGTAAGAACATCAGAAAATCCATATAACACACACACCATGATGGAATGACAGAACCACTCCATCACCCTGGGCCACCCACTGTCACATCGGTCATACGGTCACACTCAGTGCCACAACGTCACGCACTTGGTTTCACAACCTTACACACTATCATCATCATTACACGCTGCACAGCGGCCCCACCGCAGACCACAGGCGTGAAAGAACTACTCAGCCGGCACTGGGTCCCATACTAGATCACCACTGTCACACCCATCACATACAGGCACACTTTTGCACAGGATCATACTGGAGCACAAACTTGCAGATCGCCTCAGTGGTTACCCAGTCATACCTGTAACACACCAGGCCACATACCCGGGGCCTCAGAAATTTGTCAACAGGAGCACGTCGGGTAACAAGGGATGGAGAGCTTTGGAGATGAATTAAATCATGAAAAGGGGTAACTAATCACCCTAGTACCCACCACTGCAAACACTGCCCCACAGTGGGTCACGCACTCACAGAAGTACTAAACACCTCCAATTAAAGGTTCCAAGGCAAATGGCCCCAAGCGAATGGACAAGTGGTGGGCGTCCTGTCCCAGCTGCCTTCCCACTCCCCGATCTCGGAGTGCTCTGCGCCCCTTACCCAGCCTCTGTCCATTGAGTGCCGCCACCTTATGGCTCTGCTCCTGCAGGCAGAGCTCCCTGGAGCGGCTCCGGATCCCCAGGCACTGCATGGCGCTCCCCCTCCTGTGCCCCTGCCTGCGAGGAGCCGGGTCCGGGACAGCGCTGCTTCCAGTGTTTTATGCTCACAGCACCCACTGCTCCTGTCCAGGGGGCGGAACTGTCGCCCTGTAGGGTAGCAGGGGCGGAGTCCAGGAATGGGAGGGAGGAGCTAGAGTTCGAGAGGAGGGGCCCACCCTGGAGGGGGCGGGACGAGAGGGAAATCTGTAGAGGGGTGGAGTCAGACCCTAGTGTGGGGAGCTAGTCCTCAAGGGGCAGGACATATGCCCCCAGAGCGGAGGCGAAGTGAGGGGTATGGGGGGAATCAGAACACAGGAGGCGGAACGAGAAGAAAATCTGGGCTAAGGAAAGCGTAGTCAGACCGTAAAAGGCTGGGCCATCCAAGAGGGGTGAGACCAGTGCCCCCTGGAGGTGGGGCGAGAGCTGCGTCGAGGCGTGGGTGGGGACAGGGGGTGGATCCAGAACCCAGGAGGCTGGGCCGAGGAGATGCCGGGCCCTGTGGAGGCGGAGTGGGGACAAATCCATAACCCAGGAAGCAAATCTGTGTCGAAGGCTGGAGACCAAAAAGCGGGCTGGGGGCGGGGCCAGGGCCAAGGCGGGGCGAGGGAGGGGCCAGGCCCAGAGCCGAGGCGGGGCGAGGGAGGGGCCAGGCCCAGGGGCGGAGCTCAGGCCAGGAGCCTCTGCTCCGGAGGCGACGTGGAGGCAAGGCCACACCCAGGAAGCAGCCCGGGGGGCGGGGCCACGGCCCAGGAGGCAAGCCTGGGAGGATCCCACACTGAGGGGGCGTGTCCAGGCAGGGAGGGGCGGGCCCTCGACTTTGGAGGCGGCGCGGGGGCAGGGCCAGGGCCCGGCAGGCAGCATGGGCGGAGCCTGACCAGGGAGCCTGAGCGGCGAATTCTAACGCCACCTCGCAGGCTGGCGCAGGACCGAAGGGCCGAGTCTGGGGAGACAGAACTGAGGGGAGTCCCAGTGGGCGGCAGTCTAGCGGGGATCTGAGTGGGGCGAGGCCAGGCGGGAACGGGGACGGAGCCTGGGCCAGACACCCAGCCCCCCAAGTATTTTACTTCGATTGCTCAACTAATTCATTGCGACTCAGCTTGAGGTTGCCTCATTTGTGAGCCTCAGGCGGGCCTGTTTCCTTGTCTCGGTTTGACCACCTAAGTGATAATCCCCAAGGTGCCGTATGCAAACAGAATTCTTGAAAAAATGCTGATCTTAAAATGAGCCCATTAACCCAGGCTGGCTTTCATGAATACATGAGAACGACTGTAACTTTGCACAAAACTTCGCTGCCAATATGCTCGGAACAGTGGATCCTTTCTTGTACATCACAACGTCCCTTTCATTCACCCAGCAATTATTTATTGAGTCCCTACTGTGTGCCAAGCTCAGGACACCACCCAGAGGCATGACTCACTCTTTCACTCCCGGCCTCTGAATAGTTCCCCCCAGTTCGCTTCACTGCAGCTCCAGTCACCAGCATTGACGGTGAGTCACTGGCAAAGCCAGTTATTGGCTCAGACAAGCACAGCAGTAATAACAATAAACTGAAGCGCAGAGTAACCTGCCTAAGGTCATATCAGAGAGAATAAATCATGAGCAAGGTGAGTTAGTAGATGGGCAAGGTAGATTAGCTGAAATATGAACACAGAGAAAAAGCTGTTCTTTGGAGAGGGAAGCAGAGTGCAAGGGGAGCCTGTGTTATGGAGAAACTACACAGGAGTTCTTAACTAGACCAAAGACCCCTCAAGAACCTGCGGATAGAATCACATCTCAAAATAACTGGCTTTCTTTCAATTCTTAGGTATTTTATTTTCTGCATTTAAAAACATGCTTCTGGCTGGGTGCAGCAGCTCACGCCTGTAATCCCAGCATTCTGGGAGGTCAAGGCCGGCAGATCACTTAAGGTCAGGAATTCGAGACCAGCCGGGCCAACATGGAGAAATCCTGTCTCTGCTAAAAATACAAAAATTAGCTGGGTGTGGTGGGCAGTGCCTGTAATCCCAGTTACTTGGGAGGCTGAGGCAGGACAATCGACTGAACCCAGGAGGTGGAGGTTGCGGTAAGCAGAGATGGCGTGAACTACACTCCAGCCTGGGAGACAGGGGGAGACTGTGTCAAAAATAAATAAAATCATGATCATAGAAGGGGTCTACAGGCTTCACCTGACTGCCAAAGTGGTCTATGGCACAAAAAGTTAAGACTGACATAGTTCCGTGTGTGTCTGTGTGGCACGGGCCTGGAAGCCCAGGGACAGACAGCTTTTGAACCATAGGTGGGTGAGAAGTGGCCGCCCCAACTTACTAAGATGCTCTGGAATCATCTCTTGGAGGACTGATTTTTGCAGCAGCCTAGAACTCCTATGCCCATTGGTGTTTATGTTCCCCACACCGTCTGTGAAACATGTATTGCTATCCCATGGATGATTCTCAGGCCCATTGTAAATAACAGCAAAGCTAGGACTGGAGCCCAGGTCTCCTGGGGCCAAGATGAGGCCCCTCTATTTTCTATTTTTACAAATGGCAAGTCTTACAGGGGGCAAAAGGGATTGGGTATAGGAAAAGTTAGTGTGTGTGTGGAGGGGGTGTTCAGTGAGGGGAGGGCCCTGGAAGGTGACGTCCTTTTGGGCGCATCAAGGGACCTGCTGGAGAAGCCAGACCAGGCGCAACCAGAATAAAAAGAGTAGAGGAAATAAAGTGAGGGAAGGAGGATGGAGGCTGTAGCATCAGTGTGAGGGCTTCAGAGGGCCTAGAAGGAGTTGGGCGGCTCTTGAATCTAGTTCTGGCCCTATTTTCCCCAACTAGGAACTATCTTACAATGCCCCGTCATCTCCCAAAGAACTATAGACAGCAGCTCATAGGGCATAGAAACTTGGGGAGGGGGCCTCCTGCAGGCACACAGCACTCACTGGGTATCAGGCACTGTTCTAAATGCCATGTACATATTACCTCATTTAATCTTCACAGCAACCCTATGAGGTACATGGCATTATCCCCCACTTCACAGGTGAAGAAACTGACACACAGAGAAGTCAAGGAATTCATCTGAGATGAGAAAGCCGACTTGAATTCAGGTACTTTGCTTTCAGAATTGATGCCAGTAAACTCTACTACCTCTGCATGCATCTGGGGGGAGGACAGAAGGGGCATCTCATATCTATGTGAGCCCCATATCTCCCCAGGCCAACAGAAGGAGCCCCTCTGGGCTCCTTCAAGAGAGTATGGAGCCCCAAGCCAGAGAGAGTGGGTCTGCAGCACGCATGGTGCTGGGGCAGCCACACTGTGAAATGGATACAGACTCTCCGATGCAAGTGTAGACGATTTGGAACGGCACCAGGCACAGTGACCACCCCCTCCCACCAAGAATTCTCCTTGACACGTTCTTATTTCCCCATCTGGTTTGCAGTGTGGACAGAAGGCAGTTAAGGTAGGTAATTTTGGGTGATCAGCTAGAAGTGGCAGGGCCCTCAGGGAAACTAGCTTGGGGTCACAGTGTTTTTGTCAACCCTTTGGGAAAGGCTGGACTGAGGCATTTGGGAGGCTGGTGTCAAATGGGGTGGGCCAGGGCAGCCAACCCCATGCCACAGGACTGAGAGATCCTGACTGAGCCTGTGTGTGTTTTCCTCCATGGAAAAGATATCAGGGCTGCCTCAGGAGAGAAACTGACAAAGGCACAGACACTGAGGATGAAGCCTGTTCAAACAGGAGCTGAGGAGCGATGCTGCGTCAGAGAGAACGCAGAGGTTTCCACTGTGTCCTCTGAGCTGCCCAGCCTCCCGTCTTGCTAGTCTGGCAGGCACACTAAAGACACCTCTGGTCTGAAGAAAGTCGAGGGAGCACTGGAAGGGGCAGGGACTCCGTGGCTCATCTAGACACCTTAAAAGGTGGTTTTAAGGAGTCTAGGCTATTGGTATGAAGGCACCAGCTCTGGGCATAGAGCAAGGTCTCTCTGGGCCAGGAGGACCAGGTCTGGGCCAACAGGGAAACACGAGATAGGCTGGAGGCTGGCTGATGGGAACATCTCTAAGCCTCCCTAAATTCCAGGGGACTCCAGCAGAAAGCTGGAGGGCTCTGCCCTTCTCTTTCCCATCTATTATGTCCATGAACAGTTTAGATGGATAGGTGGTGGCCAGTCTCCAACTCCAAGGGTACTAGAAAAGAGAGGGATATGCAGTAAAGCAGTGACTGGCATGAAAGGAGCAGGGTTTGCGGAGCTGGCAAGTGACCTGGAGGGGCAGGAGGGCAAGCCCCCGCCAAGACTGGGTGCGTCCCTGGCCTGGAGCAAACTGGCGCCCAAAGTTACCCGTCCCAAACTCCCCTCTCCCAGAAGGCCTCCAGACCTGTATTCGGGAGCCCAGGCTCCCCTCGCTGCTGGAGAAACAGCGAAAGGGCAAAGAGCTGGCTCATACCGGAGGAAACACAGCTCCACTGGACAAAGGATGGAGCAGGCAGCTCCGGCTGAGACCTGGCCCTATGCCCCATGGAGGGTCGCAGATGAGGGGATCAGGCTGCTTCTCCCAGCCTGAGCATCGCTATTTCTGCGCTGGGCAGTTAAGGCTGCACAGCCCGACCACGGTTAACCTTGGACACCGCCTAGCCCCACCTTCTAACCCCCCACTCCGCCACATCCGCGCGGCCAGACGCTGTCCGGGCACGCCAGGGCTTTGGGGAGCCTCTGGGGCCGCCCGGATGAGGCAAGGAGAATTTGGTCGTTCTTGGATGCTGTTTCCTTCCTCCCCCGCCCCTCCGTCCAAGCGGGACCGTGGAACTCAGACTTTCACGACCAGGACAAGGGAGTCCGCCAAGGCGGAGAGAAGTCTTCAGAGCCGTGCCGCCCCTCCCACCCCCACGACCCCGGGCCAGATCTGGAACAAGCCTGGAAACACCCAGGGTCGTGCTGACAGTACCACCCAGGGAGCCGCGGGCTGAGATTTTCCTAGTCCCGCGAGGGGGCCGAGAGGCTGGCCCGGGGCGGGGTGGAGGCGGCCGAGGGAGCTGGGGGCTCCGGGTCCAGGGCCCGGAACGGCTCTCCAGGCCTTCGCCCGGCAGGGTCTCCTGCTTGCGCGGGCCGGGCACTCACCGTGCAGGGTCAGGAAGTCCCCGCCCGAGTCCATGCCCCACGGGCGGCGTGGCGGGAGGGGCACCGCGGGACTCACGTGAGCGGCGCCGGCGCCGGGTCCGAGCAGAGCGCGGTGGAGGGATCCGAGTGGAGCGGGTGGGAGGAGGCCGAGGGTGGGCCCGGACTCCGCCCCGCCCCCGCCGGCCTGCGCCCCCGCCCCCTGGGGCCCGCCAACCCGCGCCTCTCCCCGCCCCTGCTGGGGACGCTGCGGGGAGGGCAGAGCTGGGGGCCGCGCGGACAGGCCAACCCCTGCCCGGGCGAGCAGGCGCACCCCGACCAGAAATAGCCAGATCCCTCCAGCTTCCTCTGCCGCCGCCACCCACGGGCCGCGGGCCCTGTCATTACCGCGGGCGGTCCGGCCCCACGCCCTGCTTGTGGGCGCCTCGCTGGGGTCAGGGTGATGCTGGAAAGAATCCGGCGTCATCCCGGGGAAGGGATCGTGTAAGGTCCGACGCCCAGGTGCGCCGCTGCGCTGGGGAGACGCGGCGTCCAGGCTTCCAGACACTGCTCCCGTATTCGCTTTCCCTTCTGCCAAATGGGTGCACGGACACGACTAGGTCTTCAGAGAGCAATACCTGGACCTTGACGGCAGGAGCGTCCCCTTCCCTCCCCCTGGGAGGTTTCTAGCCTTAAGAGTGGCCTTTGGTGGAGTGCTGGGGGGGGGGGAAAGGAAGGAGTAAGCAAACAGGTACAGAGTTCACTTCGGAGCCCCTCATATCCCAAAACCCCAGCGATCCATGCAGCCGAGGGGAGGATCCTCAGGGTACCTTCAGGTGGCCTCCCAAAGGGCCATCTGGGCAAGGTCCCTATGCAGACCCACCCCCCACTCTTGGGGCTCAGAAAACCCTCTTTATAAGTTGCCCAGACACCCCTCCACCCCGGCCCCTGGGAGGGTTCCTGGATCCTGTTGCCCACCACCCCTTTAGAGAGTCCCTTGGGAAAACTGGGCTCATGGTGTCAGAGAGACCCCAGAGGGCCTCCCAGGATGAGGGGGTGCTAGGCCCCCCAGAAAAGCCACCCAGGCCTCCTGGGCTGATAAGGCCAATGTGAAAGTCTGGCAAAGCTAGCTGGACCAGCTTTTTGGGGAGGAGGCTGGGCCCTAGTGGGCCTGAGTGGCCTTGAGTAAGGGAAGTGAAACAGCTGGAGGGCATTCTTCTGGTACTGAGGGTTAAGAGTGGGTCAGGACTTCCCAGCTTTGGAGAGCCCCCTACTCTGCATGCCCCCCAACTCTGCATGCCCCCCAACTCTGCATGCCCCCCAACTCTGCATGCCCCCCTACTCTGCATGCCCCCCTACTCTGCATGCCCCCCTACTCTGCATGCCCCCCCTCCACAGACGGGGCCTCACCCCTTCCCAGCACTCAGCTCCTATCCCGTCCTGCAGTATGAACACTGTGCCCTGGGCAGGCTGTCAGTTCCCTCCTTGCTTTCCCTCCGTCCAGGGCCATACTCCATGTCTGTTGAGGGATGAGCAAATCCATACTGGCAGGCCCCACTTTGGACCTCTATACAGGAGGCCAGGGCAGGGGTAAGGAGGGAGAAGGGTCCCCTTCTCTGTCCTCTGGGGGCCTTCTCAGGCCTTGGAGCCTACCACCTGCACCTCTGACACTCCTGGGCCTGCGTACCCTGTTCTCTGCAAGCCCGGCCCTCTCTAGTTCCTCTCCTCTTCCTAGGCAGCGTCACAATGAAACTCTGACACCAGGAGTGGACACGGCTCCATCTCAGGCATCATTCCTATGTATTCACGTCATCTCCCAACTCAGCCCAGGCCGGAAGCCAGGGCACTACCTGGGAGCTTCTCGTCTCCCTCTATTCCTGTTCCCTGCAGGGGCTGCAGCCCGGCTGTTCCTTTGCATGCTCCAAACCCACCTCACAGAAGCCCACCTCTGGCCTCTGGCACAGACACAGAAGCTGCAGCCTCCTCTCTAGCCCAGGGTTCTTGGGCAGGATGGGCACTGCTGACTCAGGGCTGGCACATGCAACCAGATTCTGCCAGAAATGAAGGCTGGGCCCCACCCTGCTCATAGAGAAACCCAGTCTCCTCCCCTGTCGGCCCCTCCTGGCTCTCACAGGCTGGGAGGTGCCCTGCTGGTTCCTGCTGGGGGTAAGCCTCTGTGGTAGGACCTGACGTGGGGAGGGGCTGGAGCTCGGGAGCAAAAGAGGCTTTGTACCAAGCCACAGAGTTGCTGGATTCCGTTCCCTCTGCCGTTACTCCCTCTCCCTCAGCTCCCAGGGCTGTCTGTGGGCCAGCCCTGGCCAGGTGCCTAAACTACCCTCCTCAAAACCCAGCTCCCAGTTGCCTGTGCAAGATGCCCTGAGATCCCGGTGACTCAGAGGGCTATTTGGCAGGCTTAGTGTGGGTGCACAGAGGCCCACACATGCCTCAAAGAGCAGTTCTTTAATGGTGGAGTTTCTGGCATCTCACTCTCCTGACCATGTCTAGTCTTCAGTGTCTGTGTGCGGGTGGATGGGGTGATGGGCTTCTGGGATCACTGGAGACATGGGAGAGAGACCAAGTGTTGGTGCCAGTTCCTGCCTCAAGCCACTTCCCTTTGTCCCTCTACCACCCTCTCTGGGGGCCTGAGGAGAGAATATTATCAACCCAGGACTGCCAGCTTTCAGGATGATCACGCTCCAGGTGTGCTTCAGGGCTGGCCCTTTCTAGCCCCTCCCCCATGGAATGCAAACCTAGCCCAGCCTGGGAAGTGAGGTGGATAGGGTTTATTCTACCCACTCCCTGTCTTTAGAGCTCCTGGCTCCAGGATATGGGGTGAAGAGGCTGTTTAAATCTTGGCTCTGCAGTTTCCTGCCATTAAGACTGGAAAAGTGACTTCGCCTCTCGGCGCTCCTCAATCAGAAGCTATAATCATCCTTAGAATTGGCAGAAATAATGGATGGCAAGTACAGGGCACAAATACGAACCTGCTAGAAGGCCAGCAGAATCCCATTTCCCATAGCCATCCTCTGCCTGGCCTCCTCTACAGATCCTGGCCTCCTCTAAAGCCCAGCCTGAGGCAGTTGGTCTAAGGGGATACCCCTGCTGCTTTTGAGGCCTGCAAAACCCCCATAGGAGCTCCCTCCAGAGGGTCATGGGCCCAAGACCCAATGCATCAGGAGGAAAAGTGAAGGCTGCTCCTCCCAAGGGAACAGCTGTGACAAAGTGAGAGTCCTCAGGTTATGTAGCGTCAGACCCTCAGGTCCTGACCGTGTAGGGATCCAGGATGCCACAGTGAACCATGAGGTTGCTAGGCCTGCTGGTAGTTCCAGGACAGTATGGGATTATTTGGGGCTATTATTCCATAATTATATTTGTGGGATTTAGTGTATATTCATTTGTGAATGTAACTGTGATGCTTATTTCACTGTAGACTGAGTCCCAATGCTCCTCTCCACCCCAGAGGCAGAATATAGGGCTTGGTGTCAGGGAGCAGTCAGGAAACTTGTCCTCAGACCCTTATCTGACGGAGGAGGCGGAGGCTAACTTACCTGAGGGAGGAAGCACATTTAAGGGCTGTGTGAACTGAAGACACCCACATTTGAAAACTGTTCTGCTATGTCACTTATTCAACAGATATTTACTGAGCAGCTACTCTGTACTGAGCACTGTTCTAGAGGCTTGGGAATCATCTGTGAACAAAATACACCAACAGCCTCTGCCCTCTTAGAGCCTAAATTCTAATGGAAAGAAAAGAGACATTATAACAAACATAAGAAATGAAGTATAGGATATTAGCAGGTGACAAGCAAAATGAAAAAAGTGGGATAAAGGAGTTCAGAAATGGGATAGGGTTAATTAATTTATTATATTTTTGAGACAGAATCTCGCTCTGTTGCCCAGGCTGGAGTGGCTGGCAAAATATTGCATAAAATATTTGGAAAGTTATAAATTATAGTCTCAAACCTTTTAGAAGGCCAAAAGGTTTTATTGGGACAGGTTAGAGGCAGCCTGTCCATTATGTTAGGGAAGAAATGGGGATGATAAAAAGCTTTTCCAGTTTAAGTCTGTTTACCCCACATCCCTTTGTCTCTACTCTGTTTACTCATATAAACTTTGTGCTGAATGGTCCTCTTAGGGAGAAATCAAAGGTAAATTAACCACGAAAGTGTTTATTCTGGGCCCCAAACTTAAGGCTTTTATCATTCATAAAACCACTCTTTTAACCATGTTAATTACTCACAAGTGTGTTAACTTAAAACCTGTTATACAATTAATAATAAATAAAAGTATGTAGAGGAGTCTGGGTCGATTGGTTGCATTTCGCCCTCTAAAAGCAGCCAACAACCATCCCTAGCCCACTTTAATCACTACAGTGGTGTAAAAGTACATTCATTCATCCATCATTAAGTCAAAGTCTGCAAGGCCAACCCTCCGCAGGTAGCGGACATCTCAGGTGGTGACCCCAATGTGATACCCGCCGCAGCAGGCGCTCAAACACAAAGCAAACCAAGGTAATCATCATTGCGAAGAAGGAATGGCAAACCTCCCAAAAACCAAAAAGTAAAAAAACAAACAAAAAAAACACGCAATCAGGTCAAGTAGTAAGTCATTGGTACTTGACTCAAGTAGTAAGTCAAGTACCAATGACTTGGGGATTGCCAAGCTCAGGGAGGCATTGTTTCAGGCTAAAAAGTCATCATGAAACAGCGGTTATCAGCTCAACAAATAAAAGTACAAAATGTTTGGCTGGGCATGGTGGTGCGTGCCTGTAATCCCAGCTACTCAGGAGGCCGAGGCAGGAGAATTGCCTGAACCCAGGAGGCGGAGGTTGCGGTGAGCCGAGATCGCACCATTGCACTCCAGCCTGGGTAACATGAGTGAAACTCCGTCTCAAAA
>NW_016107706.1:2105286-2121026 GCF_001604975.1 Cebus imitator | reverse complement strand
AGCTGGAGGTATCACCCTACCTGACTTCAAACTATACAAGGCTACAGTAATCAAAACAGCATGGTACTGGTACCAAAACAGAGATATAGACCAATGGAACAGAACAGAGGCCTCAGAAATAACACCACACATATACAATCATCTGATCTTTGACAAACCTGACAAAAACAAGCAATGGGGAAAGGATTGCCTGTTTAATCAACGGTGTTGAGGAAACTGGCTAGCTATATGCAGAAAGCTGAAACTGGATCCCTTCCTTACACCTTATACAAAATTTAACTCCAGATGGATGAAAGATTTAAACATAAGACCTAACACCACAAAAACCGTAGAAGACAACCTAGGCAATACCATTCAGGACACAGACATGGGCAAGGACATCATGACTAAAACACCAAAAGCAATGGCAACAAAAGCCAAAATAGACAAATGGGATGTAATTAAACTTAAGAGCTTCTGCACAGCAAAAGAAATTATCATTAGAGTGAACCGGCAACAGAATGGGAAAAAATTTTTTGCAATCTACCCACTTAACAAAGGGCTAATATCCAGAATCTACAAAGATCTTAAACAAATTTACAAGAAGAAAACGACCCCATCAAAAAGAGGGCAAAGGATATGAACATTTTTCAAAAGAAGACATTTATGCAGCCAACAAATATGAAAAAAAGTTCATCACCGATCACTAGAGAAACGCAAATCAAAACCACACTGAGATACCACCTCACGCCAGTTAGAATGGTAAGCATTAAAAAATCAGGAAACAACAGATGCTGGAAAGGATGTGGAGAAATAGGAACACTTTTACACTGTTGGTGGGAGTGTAAATCAGTTCAACCATTGTGAAAGACAGTGTGGCGATTCCTCAACGATCTAGAAATACCATTTGACCCAGCAATCCCATTACTGGGTATATACCCAAAGAATTATAAATCATTCTATTATAGAGACATATGCAAACATATGTTCATTGTGGCACTGTTCACAATAGCAAAGACTTGGAACCAACCCAAATACCCATCAGCGATAGACTGGATAAAGAAAATGTAGCACATATACACCATGGAATACTATGCAGCCATAAAAAAGAATGAGTTCATGTCCTTTGCAGGGACATGGATGAAGCTGGAAACCATAATTTTCAGCAAACTGACACAAGAACAGAAAATCAACCACCACATGTTCTCAAAGTGGATGTTGAACAACGGGAACACATAGACACAGGGAGGGGAACATCACACACTGAGGCCTGAGGGTGGGGGCAGGGGTGTGTGGCAGGGTTAGGAGAGGAATAACAGGGAGTGGGGGGATTGGGGAGGGACAGCATTAGGAGAAATATCTAATGTAGATGATGGGGTGATGGGTGCAGCAAACCACCATGGCATGTGTATACCTATGTAACAAATCTGCACATTCTGCACATGTACCCCAGAACTTAAAGTATAATAAATTATTTTTTTAAAACATGCACAAAAGCATCCAATAAAAAAACTACAGCTATAAAAATTTGTCTTAAGCAAGCAGCATTACAAAAAAACTCTTAGCCTGCCCAGTTATTAATAATCAGCAAGGCAATCAGGTGTATGTTTATTTAAAAAATTTTAAAAAGGCTTTACAAGCCAAAGCCACACAGCCAAGAAAAAGGAAAAAAAAGAAAAAAGAAAAAAAGGCTCTGGCAAAAAAGCTCCTCCCAAGCCAGCCAAGGCGGAAAAAGCAAGCAGCACCCAGGCAAGGCCAGCATCGCTGCCTGCCATCCGGAACCCGCCCGCGCCTGCTGCTCTCCACAGGCGTCCCACAGTAAGATTTCCTGCGTTCTTTGTATACAAGCAACATCCCAAATTGTAATTCTCAGCCATAATTTAAGTTAAATTTAAAAATTTGTAAAAACTTTTCTAATATTGGCCGGGCGCGGTGGCTCAAGCCTGTAATCCCAGCACTTTGGGAGGCCGAGGCGGGTGGATCATGAGGTCAAGAGATCGAGACCATCCTGGTCAACATGGTGAAACCCCGTCTCTACTAAAAATACAAAAAATTAGCTGGGCATGGTGGCGCGTGCCTGCAATCCCAGCTACTCAGGAGGCTGAGGCAGGAGAATTGCCTGAACCCAGGAGACGGAGGTTGCGGTGAGCCGAGATCGCGCCATTGCACTCCAGCCTGGGTAACGAGCGAAACTCCGTCTCAAAAAAAAAAAAAATTTTTAATTAAAAAAAATTTATGCAAGTAAACTGTATAAATGTTGTTTAAAAAGTCTAAGCAAGTTTTAAAACAGTAACTGTAAAGAAACTTGTGTGTGTAAACATATTGGTTAAAAGTTAAAAGGGTATCATCTAGTTTTTCTATAAACTAGACATTAAAATAAAGCACACGTTTTTTTAAAGTACTAACCTCTTTACAAAAATTCTAAAAAGTCTCTTAGCACAGTTACCAACACTAAAATTTCCAGTACACCAGCACCAGCCAAAAAACTGCATATTCATTAAAAAAACTTAAGCCAGCCTAAAAAAAAAACTGCAAAATAACGCAGCTTCCTCAAACCACACAAGCCCTAAACATCACCTAAAACATACTAAAAAAAGCCCCAAAAACGCAAAAAGCTAAGAAAATCCTGCTTAAAATTGGTTTATTTTTTATTCTGACTTTGCCTGAAACCTGTACTTGCTACATTCTATCAAGCCCATCCTCTAATCTACATTTTTCTGCCCTGTAACTTAAACTAACACCCCCTTCTAACAACACAACTGCTTAATTAAAAAAATTAACTTACCCTCAGTAAAGTTCCTCCTTAACGGCATACAGTAAACTAAAACGCCAACACTACAGGTCAAACACAAAACATTCATAGCTCCACTTGCGGCTTTTCTGGTCTCAGCCATATTCATCCTGGCTACGACCAGCGTTACAGCAGCATCTATTACTAAGTCAGTACAAACAGCTGCTTTTGTAAATCCTCTAGCCAAAAATAATGAAAAGGTGTGCAAAATCAGCTCTCCTACTTAAAACACCATTCCCGAAAGTCGCTCTTTAACTAAAAACAACTGTTGCTAATTATACTCATAATTTTCTTATTTGTTAATCCTAAAATGCAACGCCAAAATAGAAGCAAAAACCACCTCACCAAACCAACCTGTGGCTAAACGCATCAGTAACCACCAAACAACAAAGCCTAACTTTATTTTATTTTTTTAAAAAAGGCACGATCTCCGCTCACTGCAACCTCTGCCCTCCAGGTTCAAGTGATTCTCCTGCCTCAGCCTCCTGAGCAGCTAAGATTACAGGTGTGTGCCTCCACGCCCAGCTAATTTTTGTTTGAATAGAGACGGAGTTTTACCATGTTGGCCAGGCTGCTCTTGAACTCTTGACCCCAAGTGATCCACCCAGTCTGACAGAGTTACGTTTTAAAGGGGTTGATCAGGCTGGATCTTCTGGGGAAGGTGACATTCAAGCAAAGACTTGATGGAATTGAGAGACTGAGACATTTAGAGATATCTGGGCAAAGGATTCCAGGCACAGGGAAAACACCCTGAGGCAGGAGGGCGTCTGGTATGCTGGAGGAAGGGCAAGGAGGACAATGCCAGTGTGGCTACAGATGAGAGCAAGGGAACTAGGAAGAGGGAGCGGGGTGATCATGAGAGGAGAATAGAGGTAACCGGGACCAGGTCCTGTTGTGTCTTGTAGTTCACCTTTTATGGCTGGTGGGGCTGGGCACGGTGGCTCACACTTGCAATCCCAGCACTTTGGGAGGCTGAGGCGGGTGGATCACCTGAGGTCAGGAGTTCCAGACCAGGCTGGTCAACATGGTGAAACCTAGTCTCTACTAAAAATACAAACAAACAAAAATTAGCTGTGTGGGGTGGTGGGCGCCTGTAATCCCAGCTACTCGGGAGGCTGAGGCAGGAAAATTGCTTGAACCTGGAAGGCGGAGGTTGCAGTGAGCCGAGATGGCGCCATTGCACTCCAGCCTGGGCAACAGAGCAAGACTGTCTCAAAAAATGACAACAACGCAAAAGAATTCAGCTTTTACCTTGGGAGAAATGGGGAGCACTTGCAAGGCTTCAAGCCAGGGAGGGGCCTGATCTGACTAACGTAAGAGAATCCTCTGACTGCTGGAAGACGTCACCGTGGTGGGGACAAGGGCTGGAGCAAGAGCCCAGTGGGAGACTCCTGCAATACCCAACTCAGGTGGGAGTGGATGGTGGCTCAGACCTCGGAGGCAGGAGTGGAGTGTGGAAATTGGTAGGGTTCCAGATACATTTTGAAGGTGGAGTCAACAGGAATTACTGGTGGGGGCTATAAGAGAAAGAGAGGAGTCGCTCCCATTAACTGAAATGGGGAAGGCTGAGGAGGAGCAGGCACTCTATTTCGGACCTGTTTGAGGAGCTGGCGGGGCCGCCAGGTGTGAGGCTTTGCCAGGTGTGAGGCTTTGCCAGCCCGGTGGCTCCCCCGGTGCCTTACGCCTGGCTTGTGCTGGAGTGTGGTTTTGGTGGTGAGCGTTACAAGATGGGAACGCTCCCGGAATGTAGAAATATCCCGCTGTGGGCGAAAGTTCCCGAAGATCTGAAAGATCCAGGGGTGTTCCCGGTCCGGACGCGGCTGCTGGGAGCCATGTTTGGCCGGCACGGATCTCGAATCCCTTACATCGAGCAGAGAAGCAAGGCCATGCTCCAGCTGAAGGCTCTGGAGTCTTCAGACCTCACTGAGGTCGTGGTTCATGGCTCCTATTTATACAATCTCGGGACCCCATGGATGTCCAGTCCATGGCTGAGTGGCACCGCCAGCGCCAGGAGCGAGGGATGCCCTGGAACTAGGCCCTTGGATGAAGTGAACCAGCTTCCTGCCAGGATGAAGGCCAGGATGTAGAGATTAGGTTGTGGCCAGAGCTGGAGTGATTTCTCCAGCTTGGTTTAAAATCTGCTCCAGCCTGAGGAGTTAAGGGAAAATCATCTGTTTAGGGGTCTCTGCCCTTAGGTCTGAGTCTTGTTGTGAGTATCTCTTTGATGGTTGCCAATAAAAAGGTTTTTCTTTTTTAAATAATAAGCTTGAGGTGCCATACAAGCAAGAATGTCAAGCACATGATGGATGTACAAGTCTGGAAGGAGATGGGGGCTAGGGATGAAGTCTGGGATAGGGTTCAAAACATGTTTAAAGTGTCCATGAACTCTCACATTTTGCAAATGGGATTATATTCTGGTATAATCTTTTTGGAGGGCATTTTGGCAGTATCTCAACTACTAAAAATGTACACACCTTTGGCCAGCCCTTCTATGATATTATCTCACAGAAACACTATACAGCTATGCAAACTATGCACAAACATGAACAAGGTGGCTCATTACAGCATTTTTATAGGAGCAAAAAAACAAGTATTTCTCCATGAGTTGCCATAGGACGTAAGTAAAAAACACAAATGGCAGGACAATATCCATGCGTGACATTTTTTCACTAGTTTTTTTTTTTTTTTTTTGAGACAGAGTCTCACTCTGTTGCCCAGGCTGGAGTGCAGTGACACTATCTCGGCTCAGTACAAGCCTCCCAGGTTCAAGCAATTCTTGTGTCTCAGGCTCCCAAGTAGCTGGGATTACAGGCATATGCCACCACACCTGATTATTTTTGGTATTTTTATTAGAGACAGGGTTCCTCATGTTGGCCAGGCTGGTCTTGGACTCCTGGCCTCAAGCAATACACCCGCCCAGCCTTCCAAAGTGCTGGGATTACAGGCATGAGCCACCACACCCAACCTGTTTTTAAACAACTTTTTAACTGTCTTGACAGATATTAGTGTTTGTGTAGGCAGAAAAAAATGGCTGAAAGTAAGCAGAAATACTCTTAATAATTTTGGGGAAAGGACTGAGAGGAGGACACTTCCTTTTTATTATTTATGCGCTATTTGAATTTGTTTTTATACACAGGTGTCCAAACTTTCGGCTTCCCTGGGCCACATTAGAAGAATTGTCTTGGGCCACACCTAAAATGCACTAATACGATAGCTGATAAGCTTAAAAAAATGGGGTCCATGCATAATGTTCATGATATCTACACCACAAATAAGCAAAAACATCCTTGCAATCAAAAAGTTGGACATTTGTGAAACTCTGAAATTTAAGTTTAAAAAAATATGAAAAACAAAGGCCAGGTGCAGTGGCTCGTGCCTGTAATTCCAACATTTTGGGAGGTGAAGGCCGGAGGATTGTGTGAAGCCAGGTGTTTGAGACCAGCCTGGGCAACACAAGGAGACTTTGTTTCTACAAATAATTTTAAATATTTGCTGGGCATGGTGGTGCAGGACTGTGGTCCCAGCTACTCGGGAGGCTGAGGCAGGGGTGTTGCCTGAGCCCAGGAGGTTGAAGCTATAATGAGCTGTGATCGTACCCCTGAACCCCAGCCTGGGTGACAGAGTGAGAACTTGTCTCAAAAAGAAAAAAGCAGTGAAAAAAAAAACAAGTAAAGGCCAAAAATGTGTGTGGGAGCCCAGACGTAAACAAACAAACAAAAATGTGGTCAATAGGACAGGTTATAAGATGAAGACAGCACCTCACAAGGAACTCCCTTTGTGCTGATGAAGTCCCCAGGGGAGGGGAGCTGAAGAGTGGTTCCAAAAGTGACCTGAGCCCTGTTACCCATGCAGGATCGCAGCCATTCATTTCTATTCAGTTAGCCAGGGAGCAAACAAAAATCGGGCATGGTGCAATCAGGGATGAATCCAGTTTATCAAGCAGAGAGATACTGGTAGAACAGGAACCCGAGGGTGGAGACAGGTGACGCGCAAAAGAAATGGGAAGGCAGGGAAGAGAGTGTATCAGTCGGAGGAAATGGGCTGCAGCACCAGAGGCTGCTGAGAGGTCAAGGGAGATGAGGACCGAGGGGTGGCTGTTGCCACTGGAGGGACCAGAGGGTGCTGGTGACCTCAGCCTGGAGCCAGGGGGTGGGAGGGGTCATGCAAAGCTAAGGGAGACCTCTCCCAGGCTACTCAGATTCTGTGACTGTCTCTGAGGCTATCTACAGGCAGGACGGAGAAGCCAAAAGTATGACAAGGGTGCGTTGTCCTGTCCTTCCCGGTAACAGGGAAGGGGGCCATGGAGCCTCCTCCATAAGCAGAACTGCTCCTAAGTGACAAGACCACCCAATTGGGGCTCCATTTGCCTCATTAGAGCAATGGAGGCCTGCTGCACTCCTCTTCCTACCCACAGCTCCCTCCTGCACTACTGGGGGCTTGCATGCATGTGGAAAATTGGAGAAATGCCTGTTTGCCAAAGCTCCCTCCACTTCCCTCCTCTTCCCCCCACCATAGCCACCCTTTTAAGTCAGCCCTGGGAGGACAGACTTAAAGAAGAGGACTGCATAGACCCTGGAGTAAACTCAGGACATGGACACATACTTTTGGGGTCCCAGGTACCTAGAGGGCAGGCATGGGGCACATCATCTTGGCCCTGTGGTCTCTTACTCTGTGGGAAAGAGTGCAGTTGGGGGACAGCCAGAGATGGGCCTTGCACATACACAGTCCATGGCAGGCGATCCTGGCTTCTCAGCTCTCAGGACAGAAAAGGTACTGGAAAGGACAAAAGAGAGAACCAGCCCCAACCAACAGAAGTAGAATTGGAAGTAGCACAGGCGTGTGGGCAAGCATCCGAACACTCATCTCTGGAAGTGGTTTCAGGATGTATGGCAAACAAACTCACCGTGGAGTAGAAAGTGGTTATATCGCTTGTGAACAAAAGCTATCGTGTGCAAATGACAACAGTCAATATGATGTCACGCTGCTGCCCTGGACAAACAATCCTCTTCCCCAATCTCAGGGATGCTCTCATCACCCCCTGATTGCACACATAGGACACCTGGGAGTCATTCCTGGTGTCTGTTTCTCACCTCCCATTATCCATCAGCAAGTCTTGTCAATTGTGCTTTTTGGATGTGTCTCTAATCCAGTTCCCTGTCTCTCATCCAATCTCCCTTCATCTCCTTCCTAACCATTGTGTTAGTTTCCTAACTGAACCTCCTGATGCCTCTTGCCTCTCCTGTCTATTCTTACAGCAATCAGAATGATCTCAGTAAAACAGAGCTCATCATGACATCCCCCAGCTTAAGACCCTTGATAAGCCTCCTCCTGCACTCAGAATAAAGTCCAAATTTCCTAATGTGGCCTACCAACCGACTTACAATCTGGCCCCAACCTATCAGTGTCATTCCTCCACCTTCACACTTTTTAAGTTCTACTCCTCCTGAATTTCTTTCAGTCCTTCCCACATTTCAAGATTTTTGTAGAGATGGGGTCTCCCTGTGTTGCCCAGACTGGTCTCAAACTCCTGGCCTTAAGTGATCCTCCTGCCTCAGCCTCCCAAAGTGTTGGGATTACAGTTGTAAGCCACCACACACACCATGCTCTTATTCAAGTACTTTTTTTTTTTTTTTAAGACGGGGTTTCACCATGTTGGTCAGGCTGGTCTTGAACTCCCGACCTCAGGTGATCCGACCGCCTTGGCCTCCAAAGTGCTTGGATTACAGGCGTGAACTATCACGCCCGGCCTCAAGTACTTTTTTTATTTTTTGCTATTCTACTAACTGTGGAGTTGTATTGCATTGTGGTTTTAATTTCCACCTCCCTGATGACTAATAATGTTTGGTCTACTCATTCTTTGAAATCTCTGCTTGGTTTTCATTTATTCCAAGAAGTAATCGCCCCTTCTACAGACTAAGTTCCTGTCCTCCTTTGTAGTTCCATGACAACCAATATATATATCTCCACCTTAGCCTTAACCCACTAAAGTACAGCTGTTTTCCCATTACCTCCACACGCACCACCCTCATCACAAACACACACATACACCACCGTGCACTTCCCGAAGGCAGAAGATATTACAAGACACCATACTTCTTTGGTATCTTCAGCTACCAGCACAGACCTGAAACACAACCCTAATACAATAAATATGAGTGAGTGAACAACTGCTGAACAAATTAAAGAATGGATGAAGGTAGGTAGGTACCAGGTTTTGCAGACAGGCCTGGCTGTGTCAGTTAAACCTTTCTCCTGGGTCCTTACATTAGTAAGCTCACTTTTAAAGAGACGAGGCTGAAGACGCGAACGGTTAAGACGACCACAGCGATGACGTACTCCGAGAGAAAGGCAAGGCGGAAGGGGCGGGGCCGGAAGCGGAAGGGCCGCAGGCCGTTAGCGGCGTCTCAGTCGCCATGGAGACCAGGAGCTCCAGCGCACCGAGGTCTTCAGCGTCCCCGACCTACGAGTGCCCGGGGACGATGTGGGAGCCAACTTCGCCACCGGCCGGGTCCAGCAGCCCCAGCCAACCTACCTGGAAGTCCTCCTTGTCTTCCTCTCTCGCCTGCTCCCAGGGCTTCCCCCACAGCTTCGCAGCCAGGCCGCGCCGCCTCACGCAGCTCGAGCTCGCACCGCGCCCGGAGCCGCAGCTGCTTCGTCTGCGCCCCTCCTCGCTGCGCACCCAGGACATCTCCCACTTGCTCACCGGCGTCTTCCGCAACTTGTACTCGGCAGAGGTCATCGGCGACGACCTGAGCGCAAACTTGATCAAGGCCCGCGGCAGCGACAATGAGCGCCACGAGGAGTTCGTGGACCAGCTGCAGCAGGTAACGCGGCGGTGGTAACGCGGCGGTAGCGTCGCGTCTGCGGACGGTGCTGAGGACTCAGCGTTCGGCACGCGTGAGCACCTGCCGGGTACCAGGTGCAGTTCCAGGATCTGGGGCTGCAGCTGAGAAACAGCCCATCATGCCAAAGTGGGCCCGACATTCTAGTGGAAAGACGCTCTGGCCATACACACACATGGGTATACCACGCACGTGCGGCACGTGTCTACAGCACCTATCTATATTTCTCTGGACACATATGTTATATATTGCATATATCAATGAACAACTGCGGCGAACCGCTGAATAGTTGCTCCATGGAGATGATAAAGCCAAAAGTCACGCCGCTTTGGGGTGCCTTTTTATCACAAACCACAGTCTTGACTGGGCCAGTCATGCGCAGATTTTAGGAAGCATGTCTAGTCTCTGGAACAGCAAAAACCAGCTGACGTGGGGCCTCTGTGCTGAGTCAGCCTCTGCTGGCCACACTACTAAGGACTCGCTTAAACTTGTGGGCACTCCTCCCCAACCGGACCCTTTCCTCCGGTGTGCCTGCCTCCTGCCTTTCAGATCTTCTTCTCCATTCCATTCTGTTCTCTACCCGCCCCTTAAGTGACATGCATCCCTTGTCCTTCGCTTCAGTCACTCCTTCACTTGACACATTTGTTGGCTGGGCGCGTGGCTCACGCCTGTAATCCCAGCACTTTGGGAGGCTGAAGTGGGCGGATCACCTGAGGTCTCGAGTTTGAGACCAGCCTGATCAACATGGAGGAAACTCTGTCTTTACTAAAAATACAAAATTAGCCGGGCATCGTTGCAGGCTCCTGTAATCCCAGCTACCCGGGAGGCTGAGGCAGGAGAATCGCTTGAACCTGGGAGGTGGAGGTTGCGGTGAGCCGAGATCTCGCTATTGCACTCCAGCCTGGGCAACAAGAGTGAAACTCCATCTCAAAAACACAAAACAAAACGAGACACATTTGTTGAACGTCTGCTGGATGTCATGCTCTGTTCTACGAAGTGGGAATTCGGCAGTGAATAAAAACGCCAGTGTTCAGGCGCACACACACTCACACATACAACCTGTCCTCTGTAGCTTTCAACCTAACTAAGGTAGCTAGATGTTAACAAAATGAATACCCATACAGTATGTGAGATAGTCTTAAGACCAGCCTTGCCCCCTCCATGGGCTATAGGCTTCTTGAAATGCAGCCAGAAACCCCGGCTAAGACCCTGTACTCTAATTCCTGGGTCACCACATTCACTCTGCTAAGACTTCAGCCTACCCAGGCCAGACCTCGCCCTTGTACTTCTGACTCACATCCCTGTCATTCACATAAGCTGGAATATATGGAGTATCATAAACCTATAAACGCCACGACCAGTCACCCAGTTCACTGGATTCTATCTTCTCAGTATCTGTCCCACAAGAAGCCACTACACCAGAGTCTGAATTGGCAAAGAGTGATCCCTCTTTTAGAAAAAAAAAAAAAAAAAAAGGGATACATGTTACCTTTTTTTTTGAGACAGGGTCTGGCTCTGTTGCCCAGGCTGGAGTGCAGTGGCGTGATCACAGCTCACTGCAGCCTTGACATCAGGGGCTCAACTGATCCTCCCACCTCAGTATCTGGAGTAGCAGGGACCACAGGTGTGCACCAGTATGCCCAGCTAATTTTTTATTTTTCAGAAATTGTGAGACACGGTCCCACTCTGTTGCCCAGGCTGGTCTCAAACTCCTGGCCTCAATCAATCTTTCCACCCTGGCCTCCCCAGGTGTCTGTATTACAAGTGTGAGCCACTGTGCCTGGCCCATATTATAAAAATCTTAATTTAAAAGCTGAAATTAATTTAAACATTTGAAGTTTTTAAATTGCAGAAAATTTAGAATGCAGAAAAGTTTAAAGAGTGATCCTGTAGAAATACAACTATGCAAAGATAAGTTGACTTTATAAATTATGGTATATTCACACTACAGAATACTATGAAGTTGTTAAAAAGAATGAATTATATCTGCATTATGGAGCTGTCTAACATTTATTTATTTTTATTTAATTTATTTACATTTTTTTAAGATGGAGTCTCCCTCTGTTGCCCAGGCTGGGTGCAGTGGCACAATCTTTGCTCACTGCAACCTTTGTCTCCTGGGTTCAAGCGATTCTCCTGCATCAGCCTCCCAAGTCGCTGGGATTACAGGCACGTGCCACCATGCCTGGCTAATTTTTCTATTTTTAGTAGAGATGGGGTTTCACCATGTTGGCCAGGCTGGTCTGGAACTCCTGACCTCAAGTGATCCGCCTGCATCAGCTTCCCAGAGTGCTAGGATTACAAGTGTGAGCCACCGCGCCTGGCCTCCCATTTATTAATTTAGCAAAAAGCCATAGAACAATGTTAGGATAATTCCATTTTTTATAATATGTTTAGTTGCGAAGAAAGCTAAAAACTTTTACAACAAAATGTTAGCAATACTCTTACAGGACATTTAACTTTTTCTTTGCCCATTTCTGTATTGTCTGAATTTTGCCATGTACATGAATTAATTTTGTAATTACAAAAAAGAAACTTTGAAAAGAGCAGGCATCTGTTATTCCACTTTTGCAATGTTGCTTTTCTTATACCCGCATTCCTCTCCCTCTTTCCTCTGTCATCATCTGTTCTTTGCTTTTCCTCAATTGTCTCTAGATGTCAGCGCCACATGACTGGAAAGGACTCAAATTCATTCTCCCTGGGAGAAGCGATAATCACTATTCCATATGAGTGTCTGCATTGACTGAGTTTTCCCTCAGGCAGCCCCCTTGGCCGCTGGTCCTCCCTAGATCCACCTATAGAAATACCGCATGGTAGCCAGGCGCGGTGGCTCAAGCCTGTAATCCCAGCACTTTGGGAGGCCGAGGTGGGTGGATCACAAGGTCAGGAGATCGAGACCATCCTGGTCAACATGGTGAAACCCCGTCTCTACTAAAAATACAAAACATTAGCTGGGCATGGTGGCGCGTGCCTGTAATCCCAGCTACTCAGGAGGCTGAGGCAGGAGAATTGCTTGAACCCGGGAGGTTGAGGTTGCAGTGAGCCAAGGTCGCGCCACTGCACTCTGGCCTGGCGCCTGGTGACAGAGTGAGACTCTGTCTCAAAAAAAAAAAAAAAAAAGAAAGAAATATCGCATGGCCTAATGACTAAGAGCAGATGCTCTGGAACCGTGTGCCCTGGGTGCAAATCCTGGCTCCTGCACATACCATCTGTATGACCTTGGGTTATCTTTACATCTATATGCCTCAGTTTCCTTATCTATAAAATACAGATAGTAACAATATTCACCCCATAGGTTTTGAGGAGTAAATGAGTCAATACAGTAAAGCATTTACAACATTGAGTATTTACAATATGGTAAGCACTCAGTAAGTGATGGTTGGTCTTCTTATTATTTGGATAAGATGCTAATTTCTGCATCCAAAAGTCAGGGTCAGAGATTGTCAGCAGTCCCGAATAATAAGATACATGCCACAGAACATAATACTTTATATCTGAGGACATGTCCCAGGCCATTGTCTCCTGAAAGGCGTTTCCTGACCTCAAGAAGATGTAGCTATTTCCTCTTAGCAGTCCTTATATCCTGATTCATATGCCATTATAGCACTTTTAAGAGTTTATTCCACCTATTTATATCCTTGCCAGGCTCCTCCTGTTAAACTGTAAACTCTCTGAGACCAAAAACCATATCTGATTCATTTCCCCAAATGTAAATTGTAAATACACAATAAATCTTATTTTATTTATTTACTTATTTTTTTGAGATTGAGTTTTGCTCCTGTTGCCCATGCTGGAGTGCAATGGCATGATCTTGGCTCGCTGCAACCTCTGCCTCCTGGGTTCAAGTGATTCTTCTGCCTTAGCCTCCCACATAGCTGGGATTACAGGTGCCTACCACCACACCCGGCTGCACAATAAATCTTTATTAAAAGAATGACTAAATATATATCTTTGTGGTCCCACTAACTTTAGGAATACAATAAGGAACACTGTCTCCCTATAGAAACTACGTTGTTTTTTTCTTTAAAAGAAATGGAGTTGGCCAGGCATGGTGGCTCATGCCTGTAATCCCAATACTTAGAGAGGCTGAGGTGGGAGTATCACTTGAGTTCAGGAGTTTGAGACACCATCTCTCTTTTTGTTTTCTTTCTTTTTTTTTTATTAAAATAAGCTTATAAAAACAATAGAGATGGGGTTTCACCATCTTGGCCAGGCTGATCTTCAACTCCTGACCTCATGATCCACCCGCCTCGGCCTCCCAGAGTGCTGGGATTACAGGCATGAGCCACCATGCCCAGCCTGAGACACCATCTCTACAAAAATTTAAAAATTTGCTGGACATGGTGGTGTATGCCTGTAATCCCAGCTACTTGGAGGCTGAGGCAGGAGGATCCCTTGGCCCCAGGAAGAGCAGGCAGCGGTGAGCCATGATTACGCCACTGTACGCCAGGCTAAGCCACAAAGCAAGACTCCAGCTGTAATAAATAAGAAAGGAAAAGAAGGCCAGGCGGTGGCTCATGCCTGTAATCCCAGCACTTTGGGAGGCTGAGGTGGGTGGATCACCTGAGGTCAGGGGTTCGAGACCAGCCCGGCCAACATGGTGAAGCCTCGTCTCTACTAAAAATACAAAAAATTAGCTGGGCATGGTAGTGGGCGCCTGTAATCCCAGCTGCTCCAGAGGCTGAAGCAGGAGAGTCACTTGAACACGAGAGGCAGAGGTTGCAGTAAGCCAAGGTCGTGCCATTGCACTCCAGCCTGGACAACAAGAGCAAAACTGTCTCAAAAAAAAAAAGAAAAAGAAAGGAAGGAAGGAAAAGAAAGAGGCAGGGTCTCACTGTGTTGCCCAGGCTGGCTTGCACTCCTAGGCTCAAGCCATTCCCTTGCCTCAGCCTACCAAGTAGTTGGGACTACAGGTGCACACCACCCTGCCTGGCTAATGCAGACTGTCTTTCATATTACCTGTACCAGTGAGCTCTCTGCTTCTTGCGTTAAGAAGTCTGAACCAGAAAATATGGATCAGAAATTTGGCTGGTTGACTAGTCAATCTGTAATTAGTCTTGGGGGCCCAACAAGCCTTGGCAAATGCAGCAGGTTGCTCTGGAGAGAGTATTGCCTGTCACAGTTTCTCTGTCTGGGCCAAAATGGCGAGGCCTTTATCCCCCTGCCTCTCTCGATCACTGGATGTAGGTGCTGCAGAAAGGACATGGTCTCAGGTGAGTCCTTTTCAGCAGCTTAGGTAGACTGTGAATCGGCTGTCTGCTGAGCACGTTCCCTGTAGCTAGGGAGCACGTCCTTCCTTGAATGTGGTTTTGGGTGGCACCACAGGAAGTATGCTAACTTGTATCTGGTGTTTCACTGTTCGGATGGCAGCTGTCTTTACTGTGAAGCCAGGAGACAGGTTACCAAGCTTGAGTCTGTTACTGCCCTTACTGTGAAATCTGTAAGTCATTCCCCTCTATGGAGCTCAGTTTTCAGATCTAGTAGGTCAGACCAGATGGTTGCAGTAGTTCTCTGGCTATTCTGTGCTTCACTGGAAGCCCTGGTGCTAGGGTGGGGCTGAGTAAAGCTAAGTAATGCTAAGTAATCTAACCAGGTTTCTGTATGTTTGATCATCCCCCTGCCAGATTCGGGAGCTCTATAAGCAGCGGCTGGATGAGTTTGAAATGCTGGAGAGACATATCACTCAGGCCCAAGCACGGGCTATTGCGGAAGAAGAGCGGGTCATGAGCCAGGTCAGAGTACAGGACCTTGAGAGCCTCGTCAAGTTGCCTCCAGGTGTGCATAAAGAACTCCCATAGGCTGGGTGCAGTGGCTCATGCCTGTAATCCCAGCTCACTGGGAGGCTGAGGCAGGCGGATCACCAGAGGTCGGGAGTTTGAGATCAGCATGGCTAACATGGTGACACCCCATCTCTACTAAATATACAAAATTAGCTGGGGGTGATGGCACGCACCTGCAATCCCAGCTACTTGAGAGGCTGAAGCAGGAGAATCGCTTGAACCTGGGAGGCGGAGGTTGCAGTGAGCTAAGATCGTGCCACTGAACTCCAGCCAAGTCTGGACTGTCTTACTCTGTCTTACTTTGGGCACCAGAGTAAGACTCGGTCTCAAAAAAAAAAAAAAAAAAAA
>NW_016107706.1:2083257-2105211 GCF_001604975.1 Cebus imitator | reverse complement strand
CCCGTATGCCGGCTCCTGATTCCCCAGCTGTTAATGTTTTACTGTATTTGCTTCATTGCCCACTCTCTAGGCTTTTTCTGCACATTTGGAGAGCAAGTTGCAGACATGGTAATATGAGTATTACCACAAAAGAATATTTCATTACCACAGAACACTTCAGTATGTGTATCTCCAAAACAGGGATGCTCTCCTACATAACCACCATGTAACCCCCGCAACCGGGAAATCAGTTTCTGTGCAGCACTGACCTCTGACCCACAGACACCTGTCAATCTCAATAGCAAAGAAAGACTCTCTAAAAGAAAATAACGGGCACTGTGGTGGGAATGCACATGCCATTGTAAACGGCGCATATTCAGGGAGGTAAAGGAAGACAAAGGCTTTTAAAGGAAAAAGAGAGGGTTACACAATGGTTTTGAGGTCATTGTTCTTGGCTGAAGAATCAGTAACAAGGGTAGTACCAGTCTGAGGTTAAACAGGCAGTTTCTGGGCAGATTTTGTTTTCTGCGTAAGGTTGCGATGACCATTGTGTGAGGCTGTGTGTGATTTTTGTGGCATAATATGGTTTGTCTGAGTTCCCACCCAAATCTCACCTTGAATTGTAGCTCCTGGAATCCCCATGTGTCATGGGAGGGACGTGGTGGGAGGTAATTGAATCATGGGGGTGGGTTTTTCCCTTGCTGTTCTCGTGATAGTGATAAGTCTCATGAGATCTGGTGGTTTTATAAAGGCCAGTTCCCCTGCACCCACTCTCTTACCTACTGTCATGTAAGACATGCCTTTCTCCTCCTTCGCCTTCTACCATGATTGTCAGGCCTCCCCCGCCACGTGGAACTATGAGTCCTCTTTTACTTTACAAATTATACAGTCTTGGGTATTTCTTCATAGCAGTATGAAAATGGACTAATGCAAGACGCCTTTTGTGATAATTCTTGTTATCAGGCATTCATGCATGGCCTTCCCCAGCACCATGTGTCAGGGTTTTTTTTTGTTTTTTTTTTTTTTAAACACAAGTGATTCCATTTTGATTTGGACAGCTTTTACATCCTATTCAAATTTTACTGACTGCCCCACTGTTGTTTTTTTTCCCTCTCGGGCTCAGGATCCTGTCCAGGAAGTCATGTCACATGCAATTGTCACGTCTCTTTTTTAGGTGCCTTCATCTGGAACAATCCCTTGATCTTTTCTTGTCTTTCATCTTCCTGACGGTTCTTGACAGGACTTATATTCTGTAGGATGGGGATGGTGCTGTCTGATGCTTCCTCATGACCAGACTCAGTCGTGTATTCTGGGCAATAACTTCACATAAAGTTATTTCTTGTTCATCTCACTGCAGCGCACCATGAGGCTCACATGGTGTTAACCTCCATCCCCTGAGTAGGCAGGTGTCTGCCAGGATTTTCTGCATTAAACTCTCCAAATCAAATTATAATGGATTAGCATTTTATAGAGAGTTATTCTCAGATTACACCAATATCTTGTTCCTCATCAAAGCTCCATCACCAAACCACCAGCATTCAATGAAAACTCTTTTCTTAATACCGAAGTTTAAAGTGTGATCCTTTAGAAATACAACTATGCCAAGTTAACTTTATGAATTATGCTATATCCACGCTATGGAATACTGCAAAGTTGTGAAAAAGAATGAATTATACCTGCGTTGTAGATATAAATGGTTGTCTGCTATTTATTAAGTTAGCAAAAAAGTCACAGAACAATGTTAGAATAATCCCATTTTTATAGTATATATGCATGAAAAAAACCTGAAAACTCTTATATCAGAATGTTAACAGTGTTCTTAGGGGGCATGTAACAACCTATAATGAAAATTGGGTTGTTTTCCCTATAGACTTGTCCATAGTCTGGATTTTACTGATATCAGCATCATGGTGTCATTTAACCTGTTCTTTTGATCCTTGTATTTCCTGTAAATCTGTAATTCATTCTAGAGTCTTTCTGAGGTTTAGGTTTAACGTGGGCCGGGTGGTAGGAAAAGGGCGCTTCCTAGGTGGGGTCATGTGTTCCCCTCAGGAGGTGCATGGTATGTGGTTGATATCTCTCTTTAATGATGCTGGAAGCCTTTTTATTTTATTATTAGAGGTTATAAGTTATAATGAAATGCTAATGGTGTTCATAATTCTACCATTCTTTAGTTCTTTGTCAGCTGAAATACTTCTATAGAGAGAAATTTTTCAGAAACTACTTTGATTACCTCAAGGTATGGGCGGCTTTAATTCTTTCCGTTTATTTGCCACTGTTTAAAATAATGAGTTGGTTCCCTTAACATCTCCCAGAGATGACTAATGAGGTTTGTTTGGTTGTTTTAGTATCATTGTGGACTCTTGGGTTTCATGACTGCAAATTATTTATTATCCTTTTGTTGCTCAAATTGTTCCATCTTTGGCCGAGAGCCTTTTCAAGTTGACTGCTGACTCCTTGGACAATCAGCTATCTTTGATAACTTCCTTGCTTTCTGAGCTGGTGGGATGTCCCAGGCTCATCTTGGGTATTTCTGGGCTCCTTTTATTCCCTCCACTACTCCCCCAAAGACTTTGACCTATTCTCCTGAATTCCTGAAGATTATCATTTTCCAGTGCAGCAGACAGAAAAGACAGTATATTTACAATACCTGTTATGTCTGTGTCCTAGAGGGAAGATCTAGAGAGAGGAAGAAGTGGAAGATACCATGCTTTAGAAAGGCATTTAAACTCATGAGGACCTGCTAGGGACCAGATGCTAATATGCTTTGCATAGGTTATCCCACTAAATCCTCCCAACAACCCTGTAAGGTAGGTTTTCTTTTTTTTCTTTTTTTGAGATGGCTCTGTCACCCAGGCTGGAGTGCAATGGCATGATCTCGGCTCACTGCAGCGTCCATCTCCTGTGTTCAAGCGATTCTCCTGCCTCAGCCTCCTGAGTAGCTGGGACTTCAGGTGCGCACCACCATGCCTGGCTAATTTTTTATATTTTTAGTAGAGATGGGGTTTCATTGTATTAGCCAGGATGGTTTCAATGTCCTGACCTCGTGATCCGCCCGCCTTGGCCTCCCAAAGTGCTGGGATTACAGGCATGAGTCACCATGCCCAGCCAGTTAGGTTTTCTTTCTATCTTATAAGGGTAGGAACTAAACTTAGATGATCAAATGACTTCCACAAAGCCCCGCAGCTTGGAAGGGCTGGAACTCGGGTTTGAAAGTGGGTGTGTCTGCTGTCAAAACCCATGGCTTTCTTCTATCGAGGAAGGATTATTGACCAGCCGCAGTGTCTCAGGAGTATTGATGACTTCTCTTGGAGTGTGGCTCCGAGCAGGGCAAGCCCTGTCCTTTGCCAGGTCTGCCAGACCTTTGAGGCTCAGGTCCCATTAAACAATAACACACAGGCACAGTCTGTGTGTCTCTGCCTGTTTCCCCTCCACCGCAGCAGTGCAGCTGCCAGGACCCCTCCCTCAGTGGTGGCCCGGATCATGTGGACTTTGGCAGAGATTATCGGTAGCAAGTTTCCAGAGTCTTTACTGGTTGGCTGATGCTCCCTGAGCCCTGGGAGTCAGCTGCTATCCCTTTTTTGTTGTTGTTGTTGTTGTTGGCTAGAGATTAGGGGAGATTAAATAATTAACTATTTGGGTTGTTTTGTTTTTTACTGAAAGTGAAATAAAAAACATTGAGAACCAGGAGACAAATGTCAGTTTAGAGGATTTTTCAGTGGCTTTCATCTTATTTTTACCCAAGAATGATATTAAGTCATAATCAGACATTATCTGCCCTGGTTTCCCAGGTCTCTGCTGGTAATATGTCTTTATTTTATATATATGTATATTTAAAATGGAGTCTCACTCTGTCACCCAGGCTGGAGTACAGTGGTGCAGTCTCAGCTCACTGCAACCTTTGCCTCCCCGGTTCATGAAATTCTCTTGCCTCAGCCTCCACATAGCTGAGACTACAGGTATGCATCGCCATGCCGGCTAATTTTTGTATTTTTAGCAGAGATGGGGTTTCACCTTGTTGGCCAGGATGGTCGCAATCTCTTGACCTTGTGATTCGCCCGCCTCTGCCTCCCAAAGTGCTGGGATTGCAGGCGGGAGCCACTGCATCTGGCCGTCTTTTTTTTATTTCAGAAGGGAAGAAGCAGACATCCTAATGCAGTTGCATGGGCACCGCTCTGGGGTCTGCTTCTCAGAGCAGGGTGAGGTAACTGTTTTCCTAACTTAGATAACTAGCCTGAGGACATTCCCCTAAGAGTTTCTTATTTGAGGCATAGAGGCAGCCTTTCTCTGTTTGCTAATACAAATGTGACAGTGACAAGCGTGTGTTACTTCTCCAGAGTGAGGGAGAAAGATGAGAAGGCTGCAGCACTCTTATGCTTTCATCCTCTTCTCTTGCTGGAAACTTGTCCACGATATCCATGACCTCGAAGAGCCGTGCCCAGGAGCCGCCTTGATAGCACAGGAAGCCCACCCTTCCCAGAGGGGAGAAGATGGTCACAAGGCCAGAGCAGGCTTTTCCAAGGCTCCCAGGGGTCCGTGCCCAGGCCTCACAGCTCCTGCAGACACAGCACCTAGCTGCCCATACCCTGGGGCAGGACTGTGGAAAGAATTGTATCAGAAGAGAGAGGATACATCTCCTTTTCACATGGCCTTTGTCCTTTGTATAGAAGTCTTTTGATACTTTAAATAGGCCATCACCAAAGTCCTTGGGAACTGGGCTAGATTGTGTCAACTTGGCATTGCTTACTCCCTGCTAAAGTCTCTGTTGCCAAGGAGAGACCAGGGAGTACATTTCCCAGAAGGCACCTCCCCCTTTGCTTCCAGGATAGGTCAGCTGATGAGGGGCCTTTGGTGAGTTTTGGAAAGGAAGGCCATTTTTTTTCAAGAAGCAGTAGTAGGCAGATGATTGGCTGTGAGTTTCAAAACAGCTTCTGAATACCTTTTTTTTTTAGAGACAATCTCGCTCTGTCACCCAGGCTGGAGGGCAGTGATGCAGTCTCAGCTCACTGCAACCCCCCACTACTCCTGGGCTCAAGTGATCCTCCCACCTCAGCCTCCCTAGTAGCTGGGACCGTGGGCACATACCATCACACCCAGCTAGTTTTTTGTATTTTTAATAGAGACAGGGTCTTGCCATATTGCCCAGGCTGTTTCCAGATAATGTCTTAAGAAAGTTAAGACTAGGCATGGTGGCTCACGCCTGTAACCCTAGCCCTCCGGGAGGCTGAGGTGGGCAGATCACCTGAGGTCAGGAGTTCAAGGCCAGCCTGGCTAAGATGGTGAAACTCCATCTCCACTAAAAATGCAGAAATTAGCAGGGAATGGTGGTGTGCACCTGTAGTCCCAGCTACTCGGGAGGCTGAGGCAGGAGAATTTCTTGAACCCAGGAGGTGGAGGTTGCAGTGGGCTGAGATCACACCACTGCACTGCAGCCTGGCAACAGAGTGACAGAATGAGATTCTGTTTTGGAAGGAAGGAGGGAAGGAGGGAAGGAGGGAGGGAGGGAAGGAAGAAAAGAAAAGAAAGAGGAAAGAAAGAAAGAAGGGAGGGAGGGAAGGAAAAGAAAAAGAAGAGGAGGAGGGGGAGGAGGAGAAGAAAGGAAAGAAAGAAAGCTCTGCTCCAGTGCTGCTGGCCGAAGTTGTTAGTGATGGTGTCTTAGTCCATTCGTGTTGCTGTGAAGGAATACCCGAGGCTGGATAATTTATAAATTGGATTTGGCTTATCATTCTGTAAACTGGAAGACTGGGCACCTGGTGAAAGCCTCAGTCTGCTTCCACTCATGGGGGAAGGCAAAGGGGAGGCACGCAGACATCACATGGCCAGAGAGCAAGGGGGGGGCGGGGGTGCCTGGTGAGCTAATATAGTGAGGGCTCACTCTCTGCCTCCCCCACCCAGGGCATTCATCTACACATGAGGGGTCCACTCCCATGACCCACTGGGCCCCACCTCCAACCTTAAGAACAAATTTCAGTGTAAGATTTGGGGGAACAAACTCCTAAACTATAGCAGATGCCTTCCTGACATTATTTCCCTCAGTCTGCAATCCTCTGTATTAAACCTTTAATATTTGATATACATAGATTGGTTTCTGTCTTCCTGATGGAACTCTCAATGAGCGTATGTGATGCAGGAAGGTGTATCTTCACTGTTAGGTTGGTCTCCTATAGGAGACCTCCAAAGGGAAAGACCATTCAAAGGTACCATGTCTCTCTCTCTCTCTTTTTTCTGGAGGGCATTGACTCCATCCTGGCTCACTGCAACCTCCACCTCCAGAGTAGCTGGAACCACAGATGAGCACCACCACATCCACTGATTTTTGTATTTTTTGTAGAGGTGGGGTTTCACTGTGTTGCCCAGGCTGGTCTTGAACTCCTGGGCTCAAGCGATCCACCCCACCCACCTTGGCCTCCCAATGTGCTGGGATTACAGGCGTGAGCCACCGCGCCTGGCCAGCACCCCGTCTTAAGATAATGTTGGCTAATTGAGCAAAGAGCAAAGTTTGAAAACTTCCAACAAGTCTTCTGTTCAGGTGGTGGCGGCGGCCGAGACTGATCGCTTGGCGGCAGTGGTGCAGAGGCCTCCTCCCTGGTCTGCCAGGGTCCCCTCCCAAACCCGCCTGTCCCCGCTGCCTGCTGCCACAGGGGGAGGGGGAGGCGGCTGCTGCCAGCGGGCAATCAGTTCCAGTGGCACTTCTCACAAGTCAGTGGAGCCATCGAGGAGGACGTGACCACAGATCTGCCGCAGGGGACAGGCTGGAAGAGGCTTTGCTGACCAGCAGCGAGTGACCAGGGAGCTACACAGCCTCGCTCTGCAGCGGATATCATGTCCACCGTTGAGTTTAATTCAGAGATCCTGCAGCAGGAGACGAGGTCTGCGGAGTTATTTTTCAGTGGGAACCTAAGAATAAAAGCCGCTCTTGTTCTAGGGGATAATACAATGTTTACAGTACCTTTCAAAATCATGAACCAGCGTTTGTCTATTAGAAAAGTCTAGAAATTGAGGAAAAAATAAAATTAGTTGGTTACAGCAGAACGCTGTTCATTTTCTACTCTCTACAAATGATAAAACTATACAGTTATGGAAAAGAAGTGAATGGGGTAAAAGAGCAGAAAGTTATAACGTGAATGATGAAGATGGATTACTTTGAGATCCATTTAGAATTATAGCACTATTGGCTGGGTGTGGTGGCTCACGCCTGTTATCCCAGCACTTTGGGAGGCGAGATGGGCGGATCACAAGGTCAGGAGATCAAGACCATCCTGGCTAACATGATGAAACCGTATGTCTACTAAAAATACAAAAAATTAGCCAGGCATGGTGGCACACGCCAGTAGTCCAGAAACAAAGAGGGAACTGAAACCAGAACCATAGCCTCTAACAGCATTTATTCCAAGAGGAGCCCCACAGCCCTGGCTGGCCTCAGATGCATCCGCCAGTAGCCAGAACCGCTGCCTCCTGAGAACAGCAAGTTGTGGGGCAGAGCTGCAGCCTCGGACCACATGAGCTGTGGAGCTGGGACCGGCCCTCAGAGGTGATGAGGCCTCTGTCCACTGGAGTCCAGAGGGAAGTTAATCCGAGAGCTTGCATTGGGGTGGCCAAAGCCTCCCTGAGATGTGTAAGCACAGCCTCCCATTACAAGGGTTTGAAGGGATCTGGAAATGCTCATGCTGAGGAGCTCTCCTGCCTCCTAGAGGGCAGCATGCAGGCGCCTGGAGGGACTGACTTTTTCTGGGCCTGGCTTCCACTGTTTCCACACTCACCTGCTAGCCTGCAGGTTTCACAGATGTTGACTGGAGACATGAGGTTCCCAGGTCCCTGGAGCATAGCAAGTAGCATGAGCCTCTTGCTGGCACAGGTTCCCCACGGGTAACACGAGGGGCCCAGGCAAATGCTGTGCAGGCAGTGGGGCTGATGCCGTGGCCGATGCTTGCTGAGGTTGGAGAACTCACTGCTTTTTCAGTGGACAGTCAACAAACCTGCATTTTGACCAGAGAAAACGTGATCTCATTCCGCCAGGCCACTTGCCATAAGCACAGCCCTGAGAAGTGGCCCAGGTAAAAAGAATGGCGTTCTTGGCAAACTCAGTGAGAACATGCGTGGTGGGTGGCTGCTCCCAGCACACCCAGGTCCCTGGATTTCCCCAGATTAAAGTCGGCTAAACATGAGCTCACAGGTAAAAATTACCAAGCGCATACGGGAAAAGCCACCATGAACAAGTCAGCAGAACTACAGCAGAACTGAACCTCTGAGAACCCAGCCTTTGACATCCTAAATTCAACTAAGAATGCTTGAGCTATTTTCAAACTAACGTAAGGAAACGGCCTGAACCAGAAGCCACAAACCCACTAAAAATGACCTGGCAGACTGAAGAGGAATCAAAGAGAGTGTCTGGAAATGGCAAGTGCAATTGATGAAGCTGTGGGCTTAGCAACAGGTCCATTTTGGCTAAGGAGATTTTGAATGAGTAGATGGAAAGGAAAACCAGAAGAAATGCATACTAGAGAGCCAAAGAGATAGAAAACGTGAAATACAAGAACTGTTGCAGGGTCCAGCCTTGCAGGGTCTAGTGGGTGTTCTTTTGTGTGCAGAGACAATAGATTGCAGAAAAGAAAGACACAAGACACAGAGATAAGAGAAGAATTCAGCTGGGCCCAGGGGACCACTACTATTAAGGCAGAGTCCAGTAGTGGTCCCGAGTGCCTGGACGCACTGATATTTATTGAATACAAGGCAGGGGGGCAGGGTCAGGAGAGAGAATCATCTGACATGATTAATAGGGTCAAGCAAATCACGTGCTTACAGTACAGGGGGCCCCTCCCTTTCAGGTAGCCGCTGCAGGGAGGGGAGGCACATACGTCAGCATCTTTCTATGTACTTACCAGAAAGATTCACGGCTTTTAGGATTCCTCTGTTCTTATCACAACTTTGAAGAACTTAAAAAGAGCTCCGGGTGAGAAGGCGGAACATGAAAGTGGACAGGGATGGTGACCATCGGAGCACAGCACCACAGAGAGGCATTGAAGCCCTGGATGTCTGCGGGCAGGTCTGGCTAATGTCAGGCCTTCCTCAAAAGCCGGGCAGAGCAGAGTGTTCTGTGGACTCCCCAGTGAGAGGGAAACTCCCTTTCCCGGCCTGCTAAGTAACAGGCGCCTTCCCAGGTGCTGGTGCTACTGCAAAGCTCTCACGCTGGCCTCCTGAGCACTTCTCACAATGTCCCTTCAGTTCCTAACTGTATTTCACCCGATTATGTCTACACTATAAGACAAAAATGTTTCTACACTATAATACTAAGGCAAAGATTAATAGTAGAGAATAATGGTTGCCTTGGATACAGAGAGGAGTGAAGAATTGGGACCACTTATTCAGTCTACCATATTTCTCATAATCCTGTCTTTTTATGGACTTCTCTGTGAGTAACAGTGTTTTAGCTCAAATAACACAACACAGCTTTGCCCCAGGGTTGGCCTCTTTTAAGTGGCTGATAGATGATTAGTTTCTTAAATCTCAACATTCCCACAGGATTCTGAGAAGCAATTTTCTTAGATAGTTTAGGCTTGGAGGATGAAAAAAGTTTGGGTGTGGGTTCTTCAAGGTCAGTCTGGTTGGAAACACCTTGTCCTCCCCTTCCCTTCTGTGCAGTGAAGACGGTCTTCAGATGGTGTGTAGACAGCGAATTGCTACAGAAACATGGCCTGATCTCTCCGGAAGATTACTACACCGATAGAGTGCCGTTTCACTCTGCACCTACAGGTAATGCTTCTGTGCTCCCAACCCCTCTGACAGCATTCCGGGAAAGTTATGCTGTAGCAGAGTCGCATTGGCCACCTCTGCTGCCATTTCCTTGTTCACGGGTTTTTTTCCCCTTTAATTTTGATGGTGACTGTTGGGAAAGTCAAATCTGAGCATGCCAATTTCTCACTAGTGCTTCCCAGTCTGTACAACTGAAGTCCAGGCTTCTCCATGTGGACTATGACGCCCACATCTGCTGCCCAACACCAAGAGTTATGAAAGTGTTTTGAGCAGTAGTTGAACCAAGAGAAGGAAAAACTGAAGACATAGATAAGCAAGGGAGCATGCTTACGGGTTGGAACATGGACCTATGGGCTTTCCCATGCAGAAAAAGAGCAGCTTCCCAACCTCTCAGAAGGGAGGGAAGGCTGAGTGGAGAGGCAGGGACGGTATGTACATGTATGTGACATTGGGCCAATTTCCTGTGATATGGGAGGCAAGATATTCTGAGAGTGAGTGGGGTGGGAGGCTGTGATGTAGGTTTAAGCAGAGAGTTAGACTTTTGAAAGAGTCCCTGTGTGACGGGGAGAAGTCCCTGTGTGGATCCTGGGCCAGATGTCAGGATTGCCTAGCATGCTGGGCTCAGAAGATGAGCTCTCACATAGCTCCAGTTGTGGGACTGTTTGATTCTCTGGGGCTTGGGGGCTGAGAAGGTATTTGGGGTGGGAGGATTGGGATCTAGAAAACTGAGGGGGCTCCTGGGAAGAGCTCCACTGATGGTCTCAGCTACATGGGAAAGTAAGGCAAAAGTTAGTTGGAAACTCACTATCTTATGCAGGTCGTTATGCAGGTCGATAAGAATGGGGCTAACATGTATTGAGGATTTATCAGGCATTGTGCTAAGAGATCTGTGGTGTCCATTTCATTGCATTCTTGCTAGCAGTGAATGCTCTCATTTAACCTTTAGGGGGATGATTTGTTTTTTTTTCTTTGAGACAGAGTTTTGCTCTTGTTGTCCAGGCTAGAATGCAATGGTGCCATCTTGGCTCACTGCAACCTCTGCCTCCCAGGTTCAAGAGATTCTCCTGCCTCATCCTCCTGAGTAGCTGGGATTACAGGTGCCTGTCACCATGCCTGGATAATTGTTTTTTTGTATTTTTAGTAGAGACAGGGTTTCACCCTGTTGACCAGGCTGCTTTAGAATCCCTGACCTCAAGTGATCCACCTGCCTCAGCCTCCCAAAGTGCTAGGATTACAGACGTGAGCCACCGCATCCAGCCAGCGGGTGGGCGATGATCTTGAGGGTGTAAAAAGCTTACACAAACTTTCATTCCTTTGGTGAGCTCTTCAGAAAGTGGGCTCATGTATGTGTACATGCATGTGTGTGTGACAGTGGTCTACCCATGTTCTTTGACCATGTTGGAAAACTGAAAATATTTTAGCACTCTAGTCCTAAATTTCGTTGTTGTTATTTGTTTGGTTTTGAGAACCGGGTCTTGCTTTGTTGCCCAGGCTGTAGTGTAGAAACAAAACCATAACTCACTACAGCCTTGATCTCCTGGGCTGAAGCAATTCTCCCTACTCAGCCCCCTGAGCAGCTGGGACCACAGGCATGCACTACCAAACCTAGCAAAAATTTTTTTAGACGGAGTCTCACTCTTGTTACCCAGGCTAGAGTGCAATGGCACGATCTCGGCTCACCGCAACCCCCGCCTCCTGGGTTCAGGCAATTCTCCTGCCTCAACCTCCTGAATAGCTGGGATTACAGGCACACGCCACCATGCCCAGCTAATGTTTTGTATTTTTGGTAGAGACGGGGTTTCACCATGTTGACCAGGATGGTCTCGATCTCTTGACCTCGTGATCCACCCGCCTCGGCCTCCCAAAGTGCTGGGATTACAGGCTTGAGCCACCATGCCCAGCCAAAATTTTTAATCTATTTTTTGTAGACACATGCTCTCACTCTCACTGTGTTGGCCAGGCTGATGTCAACTCCTGGGCTCAAGTGATGTTCCTACCTTGGCCTCCCAAAGTGCTCTGGTTACAGGTGTGAGCCACTGCGCCCGGCCATTTTGAATCCATAGAATAAGTTTCAGGATCATTCATATGTTGAAGAGCAACTACAGCTGGTGTTGTACATGTGAAAGTTTAGGAGAAAGATAAAGCTAACTGTGACTTTGGTGGTTTTATTTGGTCATCTTAGAAATGCCCACTTCCTTGAAACACTTAGAATGAAAAATGAGTAGTAAAAAAAAAAAAAAATTAAAAGACAAAAAAAATGTCCACTTCCTCACCTTGCTATAGTAATTCAATTTGTTTCCTTGATGCTGGAGGCATCTCTGTACCAGGATATTTAAAAATGACATTTAGCTGTGAGCAGCATTCCATCCCAAAGAAAGAGCTGAACAAGAAGCTTAAAGACTCATGCAGAAAAAAGCTTGCTAAGCTTGAAGATGAGTTAGACCACACTGTGGACAGCGTGACATGGAACTCAACTCCTAAGGCCAAACAAAGGACCAGAGAACCTCTCAAGGTCAGTTTGGAAGCCTGTGCACAGCAGTATTTGGGGGGACAGAGAGGCAGTGAAGGGGAAGGCATTCTGATGACACGAGAAGCTGTGATTAATCCATTGCAGAATAGAGTAGAGCTTGCGTTGGCCATCTATGGGTCATGCAGCTGGTCAGGAAGTCAACACGCACAGTCCCTTTGTCTGTCATTGACTCTGTGCTTTTGTGTGTTTCAAAGAAAACAAGTCCACCAAAGAATAAAAACTGGATGAGCCACTTACGTGTGCCGCAGAGAGAACTAGACCGACTTCTGCTTGCAAGAATGGAAAGTCGGAACCAGTTCCTAAAAAACCCCCGTTTTTTCCCTCCTAACACTCCACATGGAGGCAAGTCTCTTGTTTTTCCTCCAGAGAAGCCAACACGGATAGGAGAATTCCAGAGAACAGAACCAGAACAGAGGTATGTCTTTCCCTGACTTGAACTCTCAGAAAATCTGACCCTTTAGAGTAAACCTAGATGGTCCTCCATTGGTCTGGCTGTAGAGGCCCCTAGACTTGTGGGGCAGGGTAGCAGTATCAGAACAGAGCAGGGCGGCAGGGTCACCCACAGGTGGGCCTTTGGACCTTCCCCAGAGTCCTGGGTTTATGCTTTTCTGACCTGCCAGGGTCTTGAGAAATAGGGGTTGATGTTGGCCCTTTACTCACATTGGAACAATCTGAGTCAAGTGGAAACAATCCCATTAGAGGCATAGGTCTTGAATAATAACAGTGTTTGAAATTTGATTAATTATAAATAATTACTGTAAACTGATTTTTTAAAGAGTGCCTTTGCCTATACATCAGTAATAGTCTTTATGAAAGTAGAGTTGCTTCATAGGTTCATAATTTTAATAAGCCAAAAACTATTAAATTTCTTTATTAGACAACTAATATCTTTTTATTAAGAAAAATTAGATACAAAAATTAGCTGAGTGTGGTGGTGTGCACCTGTGATCCCAGCTACATGGGAGGCAGAAGTAGGAGGATCACCTGAGCACAGGGATGTCGACGCTGCAGTGAGCCAAGATTGTGCCACTGCACTCCAGCCTGGGTGACAGAGTGAGATCCTGTCCCAAAAAAAGAAGGAAGGGAAAGGAAGGGGAAGGAAGGGGAGTGGAAGAGAGGGGAGGGGAGGGGAGGAGAGGGGAGGGGAAGAAAGAAAGAAAGAAAGAGAAAGAAAGAGAGAGAGATTAGAAAAGACTAATATTTGAGATACCTATATTAAAAACCCAGTTACCTATTGGTGTTTAAACATGTAGAGTTTTTCATATGCATATTGAAAATGAAATATGTACCTACTTATGTCTTCACAAAGATTAGATCGTACTGTAAAATGATTTGATAACCTGCATTAACAACAAGAACCAAAAAGAAGACCCCAACAAATGACATATCATGCATATCTTTGATGGCCTTTGTGTATTTATTTTCATATTAATCAGTCACTGCCTACTATTTCATTGTATGGTTGAAACTAACAGCCTCTCTCCCCCTCTTTTCATCCCACAGTTGTGCTGATACTCCAGTGTTTCTAGCTAAGCCACCAATTGGCTTTTTCACAGATTATGAAATTGGACCAGTTTATGAGGTAGTCATCTTGTTTCTGTACAGCTCCCACCCATCTGCTTCTTTTATTTTTTATTTTTTTTGAGAGGGAGTTTCACTCTTGTTGCCCAAGCCGAAGTGCAATGGTGCGATCTCGGCTCACTGCAACCTCCACCTCCCAGGTTTAAGCGATTCTCCTGCCTCAGCCTCCCAAGTAGCTAGGATTACAGGCATGCATCATCACGCCCAGCTAATTTTCTATTTTTAATAGAGACAGGCTTTCATTATGTTGGCCAGAATGGTCTCGAACTCCCGACTTCGGGTGATTCACCCACCTCAGCCTCCCAAAGTGCTGGGATTACAGGCAGAAGCCACGGTGCCTGGTGACTTCCTTATTTTTAAAAAGTCTGTGTTACGGAAATTTTCATCTCTACACAAAACTAGGGGAAAGACTATAACAACCTCTCATGTGCCCAATATGCAGCTTCGACAGTCATCTACATTCTGCCAGTATGGTTTTAACTATCACTCCTACAACCTCTTCATGTGCACGTCAACGTTCACGTGTATGTGCTGGAGTCACATAAGGAAAAGCCCAGATAGCACAATACATCAGTTAGTATCTCTGACAGGTAAGGGTTTTAAAAAGTGACCGCAGTGCCACTGTCACACCCAGCCATGTTAACAACGATTCCTTAATATCGATTAATAGCCATCTATGTCGGATCTTCATTTTTTTTTTAAGTCCATTTATATTTTGTTTGTTTGCATCAGAATCTAAACACTGCATTTGGTTGAAGTATCTCCTAATTCTCTTTTAGTTGATAATAATTCCTCCCCCACCTCCTGCTTTTTAAAAATGCCATTTATTTATTGAAGAAACTGCAATTTCTTACATCCTGGATTTGGCTAATTGCATTATTGTGGTGACATTAAACATGTTCTTTTATCTTCCATATTTTCCACAAACTAGTCATTAGAGATTTGATGAGATTCAAGTTCCATTTTTCCTAACTTTTTGACAGGAATACTTTTTTGGTGGCACTGTGCATTTCTTGTTGCATTCCATCAGGAGGAAGCATGGGATCGAGGTTCCCATTATCAGTTATGAATGGTGTCAGGTGTTGTAAGTCTGATTCATTCTCTATGAAGTTCTGATCAAACTTTCACTTAATAGTTAACAGCCTAGATGACTGTCAGATGACTATTGTTCAGATCCATTTTTTCCTCAATTAGGGTTTACAAAACGGTAATTTCTAATTCTGTTATTCCTTCTACATTTATTAGCTGTGATTTTCTATTTAAAAAACAGAAACAAAACTTTCCTTCTAACTTGGATTCCTATCTCCTCCTCTTTCTTGTACTCTCCTAACATCTATAGGTAACTATTCTATTAGTTTCTTTGTGAACCATAAGCAAATGTGTATATATATTTGAACCCCCTCTCCCTCTTACTGTCCTCTACATCTTGACAGTATATCCAGTAATTCCTTCAAAAGCAGAGACTTCCCTCACTCCTTCTTCCCAGCTTTTTTCTTTTAAAAGCCTCCCACCATTTTGGGGAATCAGGTCAAGACCAAGCTTAGCAGTCACCAACTCTGCTCACCAGGTGCAAAGACAACTAGGCCTCCTGATAAGAATCCCTTCACACACACATGGATTGCATTTTATAGTTTAAAGAGCACTTACACATCCATAATTATTTCTAACCACTAAGGGCAAAAAGCAGAGCAATACGATAAATCTACATGCTGAACATTAGAGGAAGTATTTTGCTTACTCCTTGGACTTAACAGTAATGTGTTGTCTTTTGTACATCTGGGTCTGGGACTTCTGTATGTGGCCATCAAGTTTCAAGGACAGTTGGAGAAGCTGGCAAACGTGCAGAGGAAGGGGGTTAAATCATGTCAGTGAGGGAGTAGAACAGGGAAAAGGGAGAGCTGCTCAAGGACATATGAAGATACTCCTCTGCAGGGCCTGAAGATGCCTGCCATGGAAGTCTGTACTCAGACTCTGGAGATTCTGAGGCTGTAGATGAGGCAGACATAGACTGCCAGGGAGCAGCCTTTCCTCCGGTCTTTGCTTACTTTTCTAATTCTCATTCCTTTGATGTTCATAACATTTATTTACCCAGCTAAACTATAAAGTGTAAGGATAAAAACGTTTCACATTTTCAGTCTTTAAAAATTTATGTCTCTATCGGGCACGGTGGCTCACGCCTGTAGTCCCAGGACCTCGGGAGGCTGAGGCGGGTGGATCACCTGAGGTCAGGAGTTCAAGACTAGTCTGACCAATGTAGTGAAACCCTGTNTCAAAAAAAAAAAAAAAATTATGTCTCATGCACCCTTTCTCAGGAACCTCCCAGGGAACATGCTCCTGTAATAGAAATAAGGAAACCAAAGAAGAGGAAGGCGTGGAATGTGGTACCAAGAGATGCAACAGAGGAGAGAGGCGGAGGAAAGCTCCAGGCTCACGGCTCTTAAGAGATTTTGCAGTTAATACAGCTGCAAAGCAAATTTTCCCAAAGCTTAGCAACTTAATCATTTTATCTTGCTTACAGATTCTTTGGGTGAGACATTTAGACAGAGCACAGTGAGAATGGCTTGTTCCACAGTGTTTGAGGCCATCGCTGGAAAGTCAGTGCCTAGGAGTGACATAAAAGTTGGGGTTAGTGCTGTTGTAGATAGATAGCTGAGGCTGTGTACCAGAATGTCCGTATCACATAGCTTATCTCTGTGAGCTGGGCTTCCTTACGGTATGGCAATCTCAGGTTCATCAGACTTCTATATGACAATGCAAGTGAGCATCTGTACTCTTTTCTTTTGAGATGGAGTCTTGCTCTGTCACCCAGGCTGGAGTGCAGTCGCAGGATCTTGGCTCACTGCAACCTCTGCCTCCTGGGTTCAAGCGATTCTCCCACTTCAGCCTTCCGAGTAGCTAGAATTACAGGTGCACATCACCACACCTGGCTAATTTTTTATATTTTTGATAGAGGTAGGGTTTGCCACATTGGCCAGGCTGGTCTTGAACTCCTGACCTCAGGTGATTTGCCCACCTCAGCCTCCCAAAGTGCTGGGATTACAGGCGTGAGCCACTGCACCTGGTCAAGTATCTGCACTTCTTAGTGAGTACCCTAGCAAGCAAGGAGGAGATTACATCACATTTTATGACCCAGTCTGGAAGTTGCACAGCACTACCTCCTCTGCATGTTGTAGATTACAAACAAGTCACTAAGGTTGGTCCAGATTCAAGGGAAGGTATGTAGACTTCATCTCTTTTTTTTTTTTTTTAAACCCTCCCCCCTTTTTCTTGAAATAGGATCTGGCTCTGTCACCCAGGCTGGAGTGCAGTGGTATGATCTTGGTTCACTGCAACCTCCACTTCCGAGGCTCAAGCAACTCCTCCCAACTCAGCCTCCTGAGAAGCTGGGGCTACAGGGACATGCCACCACACCTGGTGAATTTTTGCCTTTTTTGTAGAGACAGGTTTTTGTATGTTGCCCAGGCTCGTCTCAAACTCCTGAACTCAAGTAATCTACCCGCCTTGGCCTCCTAAAGTGCTAGGATTACAGGCGTGAGCCAGTGTCTGGCCTAGACTTCATCTCTTAATGAGAACAGTGTCAAAGAACTTATGGATGTGTCTTAAAACTGCTACAGGAGTTATCCTTTATGATAGCAGTAGGTGTAGTGGGCAACTAGCTCAGATTACAAGAGGCCAGAAGACTCTAGGAGAGGTATGGAGATGACATTGACAAGAGTCCCTGATACATCTGGACATACTGGGAAGAGATTGGTAGGGTAGTGGAGAAGGATTGAATTATTGATTAAGTATGAAGCAGACAAAATAATTAGTTGATTATTAACTCCAGGAAAACCAAAAATTGTACAAGGCAAGGAAAGGACTCATAGTTTTTTCATGCTCAGCTGTGAATAGCATTTACTTTTTTTTTTTTTGAGACGGAGTTTCACTCATGTTACCCAGGCTGGAGTGCAATGGCGCGATCTCGGCTCACCGCAACCTCCGCCTCCTGGGTTCAGGCAATTCTCCTGCCTCAGCCTCCTGAGTAGCTGGGATTACAGGCACGCACCACCATGCCCAGCTAATTTTTTGTATTTTTAGTAGAGACAGGGTTTCACCATGTTGACCAGGATGGTCTCGATCTCTTGACCTCGTGATCCACCCGCCTCGGCCTCCCAAAGTGCTGGGATTACAGGCTTGAGCCACCGCGCCCGGCCTAGCATTTATTTTAGTAACTTGAATATAACATGAATCACTAATCTAACCAGTAGTATGATATAACTATATTGGAAAGATGGGGATAGGAAGGGCATGTCATATGGTGAGTTGGATATAGGAGAGGGAAGAGAGAATATCCATATCCTCCATCCGTAATTAATACTTAAAACTGAAAAAAGTAGTATGCTATTTGGAAACATGGAAATAAATACCAAAATAATCAGCTAAAGGAGGAAAAAGTGTTTATCTTTGGGAAATGGCAGGGTGGGGCAGGGGAAGATGGCAGTATTTCTATTTTGAAAACCTTGTCAAACTCTGTGGCTGTCCAACTTAGATGAAAATGACTTAAAAAAATTTTTTTCCACAGAAAGAAGCACCAGGCCCAGATCATTTTACAGGTGCAGACTACCAAACATTTAAGCTATTCCCTGTTTTATGAAACTGTTTCAGAGACTAGAAAAAGAGGGAATGTGCCATCATTATTAGGTAATAAGCCTAATTACCTTGACACCAAATGGAAACATATGCCAGTCTTGGAGCACCACACACATACACACACACACACACACACGCACACACGCACACGCACACGCACACGTACGCACACACACACTGCAAACCCAGGAATGCAAGGAATGTCTTCACAGCAGGCCTGTAGTTGGCAGATGGCTCTCGTGAGCCTATTATTTTTTTCCTCCAAAGCTTCCAGTACTGTTTAGGAAAGCCAGCCCATGCCACAATCCTTATAATGATCACTGTCCCAAACCTTGCAGCCACCACAGCTACCATGTTCCACTCCCTGGCCTTCCATCTGCACCTCATTTCAGCTGACTGCTAGTGAAAGCCTTGGTCATTGTGATGACGCCGTCCATGGTGCTCACACCCGAGTTCCCACCAGCTGGTTCACAGATGGATTTGTGTAATATGTCGTGTTGGCCAAAAATGGATGTAAATGCCACTTTAGGAATACAAACCTATAAATACAAATATGAAGACATGCTTCATATTTATTTTTATCTGGTGGGGAGCTGGCAGAGGATTTGAACTTCATCTGTAATGTTTTCTTTCTTAAGTTGGGTGATGGAAACATGGCTTCTGTCATGTTATAATTTATACATTTTTTTCCTCGTATAACGTTTCACAAAATATTAACAAAAGCTGTGTATCTGTATTGTTGTGCCACGCACTGTGCTGGGTGCTGTTAGGTCTAGGCCTTGCCCTGGGGGGGTCTTCCAGTCTGGGGTGGGAGAAGAGAAGGGGGGGCTTAAAAGTGGGTGAGTGGGTTGCATAAGTGGCCTGATTACATCCTGACATAGAGGTGCCATAACACGCTTTGACTGTGACCGTGGGAAGGATAGTTCAAAGAGTTATGTAGTGAGGAACACACTAAGAGGTGAGGTGAACAAAACTTTGGAACAAGATACCCTAGGCTCACACCGCACCGGCGCCTCTTTGAACTCCAGTTTCTTCGTCTGTGAGGCAGAAACAGCTCCCACCTTTCCTGGTTGTTGCGAGGTTGAGGAGACACAGAGCAGATGCTCATAAACAGTAGTTGCTATTTTAAACAATAGGTCAGATCTGTTCCTGCCTTCATTTTTGCCTTGCATTTTATCTGTAAATTTTTTAATTAATTTTTTTTTTGTAGAGACAGTCTCTTCATGTTGTCCAGGCAGGTGTCAAACTTCTGACCTCAAGTGATCCGCGTACCCCAGCCTCCCAAAGTGCTGGGATTACAGGCGTGAGCCACTGCACCTGGCCTGTATTTTATTTTTTACTATGGGAGCTTCCCAAAACAAACAGAAGTCCACAGGATGGCATAAGGAGTCACCATGTACGCTTCAGCCAACTTCGAAGGTTCCCAACATGTGGCCAAGTCTATTTCATTTCTGCCTCTACCCCCTTTGCATATTATGTAGAGTAAATCCTAGACATTGTGTCATTTCATCCATAAGTGTTGCTGTCTAAAAGAGATCACCTTACCTTTCAACAGATGGTAATCGCACTGCAGAACACCACCACAACCAGCCGCTACCTGCGAGTCCTCCCGCCTTCCACTCCATACTTTGCTCTAGGACTGGGTAAGTTCAGTAGTACTAATAGTAGTAGTGGTAGTAATAGTAGTGGCGGTAGTAGTAGTAGTGGTAATAGTAGTAGTAGTGGTAGTAGTGCTGGTAGTAGTAGTATTAATGGTGGTAGTGGTAGTAGTGGTGGTGGTAGTAGTGGTAGTGGTGATAGTAGTGGTAGTAATGGTAGTAGTAGTGCTAGTAGTAGTGATGTAGTGGTGATGGTGGTGGTAGTAGTGGTAGTAATGGTAGTAGTGGTGGTGGTGATAGTAGTGGTAGTAGCAGTAGTGGCAGTAGTAGTGGTGTAGTAATGGTAGTAGTAGTTGTGGTGGTGGTAGTAATGGTGGTAGTAGTAGTAATGGTAGTAATGGTGGTAGTAGTAGTAATGGTGGTAGTGGTGGTGGTGGTGGTAGTGGTAGTAGCAGTAGTGACAGTAGTAGTGGTGTAGTAATGGTAGTGGTGGTGGTGGTAGTAGTGGTGGTGGTGGTAGCAGTAGCAGTAGTGGCAGTAGTAGTGGTGTAGTAATGGTAGTAGTAGTGGTGGTGGTAGTAATGGTGGTAGTAGTAGTAATGGTAGTAATGGTGGTAGTAGTAGTAATGGTAGTAGTAATGATGGTTGTAGTAGTAGTAATGGTAGTAGCAATGGTGGTAGTAATGGTAGTCGTAGTGGTGGTGGTGGTGGTAGTAATGGTGGCAGTAGTAGTAGTGGTGGTAGTAGCGGTAGTGGTGGTAGCAGTAGTGGCAGTAGTAGTGGTGTAGTAATGGTAATAGTAGTGATGGTGGTGGTAGTCATGGTACTAGTAGTGGTGGTAGTGGTGGCAGTAGTGGCGGTAGTAGTGGTGGTAGTGGTAGTGGCAGTAGTAGTGGTAGTAGTGGTCGTGGCAGTAGTAGTGGTGGTAGTAGTGGTAGTAGTGGTAGTGGTAGTAGCGGTAGTGGCAGTAATAGTGGTGTAGTAATGGTAGTAGAAGTGGTGGTGGTGGTGGTAATGGTGGCAGTAGTAGTAATGGTAGTAGTAATGGTGGTAATAGTAGTAGTAATGGTGGTAGTAGTGGTGGTAATGGTAGTAGTAGTGGTGGTGGTGGTGGTAGTAATGGTGGTAGTAGTAGTAATGGTGGTAGTAATGGTGGTAATGGTGTTAGTAGTGGTGGTAATGGTAGTAGTGGTGGTGGTGGTGGTGGTGGTGGTAGTGGTAGTAGCAATAGAGACAGTAGTGGTGTAGCAATGGTAGTAGTGGTGGTGGTGGTAGTAGTAGTGGTGGTGGTGGTAGCAGTAGCAGTAGTGGCAGTAGTAGTGGTGTAGTAATGGTAGTGGTAGTGGTGGTAGTAATGGTGGTAATAGTAGTAATGGTAGTAATGGTGGTAGTAGCAGTAATGGTAGTAGTAATGATGGTAGTAGTAGTAGTAATGGTAGTAGCAATGGTGGTAGTAATGGTAGTAGTAGTGGCGGTGGTGGTGGTAGTGGTAGTAGCAGTAGTGGCAGTAGTAGTGGTATAGTAATGGTAGTAGTAGTGATGGTGGTGGTAGTCATGGTAGTAGTGGTGGTAGTGGTGGTAGTAGTGGTGATAGTAGTGGTAGTAGTGGTGGTGGTAGTAGTGGTAGTGGCAGTAGTAGTGGTATAGTAATGGTAGTAGTAGTAGTAGCAGTAGCAGTACTGTGAATTGCCTCAGAGTCACTTGATGAGCTTACTGCCTGTTGCTGACCCCCACCCTGAGTCCTGAGCCCAGGCCTGGACCCCCACAGCAGTCCCGGGGCCCCCAGCTCCCCCAGCAGTCCCGGGGCCCCCCGCTCCCCCAGCAGTGCGTACTCAGAGCCTTGACAGCTCTTTTCTCCTGACTGCCTCTGCCCAGGCCCAGACCCCC